>NW_028151245.1:0-38723 GCF_964638095.1 Poromitra crassiceps
GCGTTTATACATGTATACGTGTTTCAGTTCAGATACTTCCTTCATTAGGGTCTGGATGGATGTCTATCCGCCACTGATTCGCTGACGTATTTTTCAGCCCCAACTGATTGGTTGCTGAACTACTTCGACGATTCTGCGCCAAAGAACTTAAATTGATAAGAACTGAAGGTGATACCTTGTTCCACTGCAGCCCAATAACAGCAGCAATGTTCTCTCTTTGTCTGTTCTCTCTTTGTTAAACTGTCTGGTCCAGAGCTAAATAATGGAAACAGTTACAGGAAACAGCCGCCATGACAGTCTCCCGCATTGATAAAAACATTATTTTAGAGCCACAATATTGTTATAAATATCAACAACAAGCCAACATAGATATCAAAGCTGGTGGGCTTTATGGAAAGGGCGTGACTCGAACTGGTTGACAGTTATATCAAGCTGGTCATTCAGTGGCGTTTTACTGCCACATAACGAACGTGCTAACAGCTAGCTAGCCTAGCTATTAACATACAGGTGTGTTGTTGTAGCGCTCTGTAATGCGTTATCGGTAGGGATGTCAACGGTTAACCGTTAATCGATTAACCGTCGCTAACGTCGTTGTTCGGTTATTGCTGTCGGTCTATCAGTTAATATTAAAAAAAAAAAAAAAAAAAAAAAATTTTTTTTTTTTGGTCTATTTACTCAATGAGCTCATGCCCAAACAAGGCGTGTCTATTTAGATGCTGAAATGTTAATGCTTTTTGTGTTAGAAATTCTAACACAAAAAGAATTTGTGTTGAAATGTTGATGCTTTTTGTTAATGCTTGTTAATGCTTTTTGTGTTAGAAATTCTAACACAAAAAGCATTAACATTTCAGCATCTAAATAGACACGCCTTGTTTGGGCATGAGTTCATTGAGTAAATAGACAAAAAAAAAAAAAAAAAAAAAAAAAACATTTTTTTTTTTTTTTTTTTAATATTAAAAAATTATGAATTAACCGATAGGTTAATCGATTATTAGCGTCGGTTAATCGAAAGTGAAATTAACCGAAAATTGACATCCCTAGTTATCGGTAACTTTAGATTCATTATTAATAAGACCCTGACACCTACATGGACCAATCAGGTGTCCCGGACAGTATCTGTTGTGAATAAACACGGTGGATGGGTGTGGGTCGAGACCCATATGAAGAGTGATGACACCTGTGAGGATTCATATGGGGCTGGATACCAGGCTCGACTCAACCCAAGTGCAGAATCTCATCTGATAACGAGCACTTAGTGGCAATCTTTGACCTAATGAACCGCACAAAGCAAACTATTTGCAAAAGAGAGAATGCTCTAAAATGGTGTGAATGAGTGTGTTGCTGAAACAGCTAAAGGCAGCTGGTATTTTTAACCCAATCTAAATTAGGTTTGTCTGCAGGGTGGCTGGAAACAGAGGCTTGTACAGTGATATATTCCCCTTTGTGTCTAAAATGTGTTTCTTTCCGCTTTAGTATTGAAAGAGGTTCCAGACATTGTGATTACTATTAGCTGTGTGTGTGTGTGTGTGTGTGTGTGTGTGTGTGTGTGTGTGTGTGTGTGTGTGTGTGGGGGGGTGGGGGGGAGGTCTCACCTGTGCCAAGGAATCCTTTGAACCGCTCCCCCAAGCGCTCCACGAACGCACCGCAAATGTCTATCCCCAACAACGCCACCTACGACACAGAGAGAGAGAGAGAACAGTTACAATGGACTTCATACACAATGATGCACTAAGGCCAGTTTCACTGTCTGCTTACATATGAACACAGTGCATTTTATAGCTTCCAGTATCTGTCTGTCAGGATTTGATAAGTTGTAGGTTGTAACTTGTACACAGCATTTGCCCTAGTGTGCAGAACAGCTAATTAAGGCTGTGCCGATTCACTTATCTCCCGATTCGATACTATCACGATACTTTGGTGCCGATTCGATATATATTGCGATTCACGATTATTGCGATTCTACGATTATTGCGATTCGATATTACGATTTATTGCGATTTTTGTTTATTTTTTTCTTTTATTTTTTCAGTTTGTTTGCTTTTTTACACTAGATTAGAACATGGGAAAAGTTGAATCATACACTAGAGACTGTATATTATATATCATGAGTAGGGCTGGGCGATATAGTTAAAAACAGGGGCGGACTGGGATCATAATTCAGGCCGGGCATTAGATACCAAGCAGGCCAGGCCGATATGGGCCAACGCGCGTGAAATTTGGGCCGTTTGAAGCCAGATTTGGGTCCAATTTTACAATGAGATGCACCCACTTTAACCCTGAAGTGTAATTATTACTTCAGACTAACTAATAAAGTAATAAAACCACTAGTAAACCAGTAGGCGGCGCCTGGCCTGCTGTTCAGTGAGTGGCCTGACTGCAAGCACCCAAAAATTTTTTTTTTTTTTTTTTTTTTTTAATTTGCGATTATCGATTCTGGAATAAAAGATCGATCCAAAAAATCGTGACATTAAAAATCGCGATACTTAGGTGAATCGATTTTTTCCCCCACCCCTACAGCTAATGGCAAAGCTTGCCCCTGCCTGGACTTACTGTGTCGATTGCACAATAACATGTGCTGTGATGTGCTGACAGAGCGAGCTGAGGGGGACGCCATGGATTTGCAATGTCATGGATTGGAATCAACTGGTGACCTTTGCTACACCGACACTGTCAGTTGTCACGGCGATCTGGCTTGATCCGAGTCCAACAACAGCTGGCTTGCGATGTGACTGAACAACACTGTGTGTGTGTGTGTGTGTGTGTGTGTGTGTGTGTGTGACTACTCTAGTATGCTGAAGGTAGACGGGAGGACGATGCGATCTCTTCTGTGGCGTTACAGTAGAGTTTTTCCACTGTGTTGTTGATTAGGATCAGATCCATGCAGTGCTGTGTGATGCTGGAATGCTTGTGTTGGCAGCTCCACGCCGTGCAACTGCACAGTCCAGAGGAAATGCATGAAAACCATATTCCCAGTCAGACTGCAGCTCTTCCATATTTTAGTCAAAGGAAGAGAGGAGCCAGGTAACTACAGAAACTAATAGGGAGGAGAGAAGTGTGTGTGTGTGTGTGTGTGTGTGTGTGTGTGTGTGTGTGTGTGTGTGTGTGTGTGTGAGAGAGAGAGCTGGAAGAGAGAGGGGAGGAGAGCTGGAAGAGGGGAAAAACTGCAAGCAGGGGGGAGAGAGAGAGAAGAAACAGAACAGGCAGGAGACAGCCTGCGGCCTCCCCTCCCCCTCCTCCACCCCAACAAACCCTGGCGCCCACGACCATATGGCAACTCCACCAGGAGAGACGGAGAGAGATGGAAGTGAAGGAACTGAGAGGAGAGGAGAGGAGAGGAGAGGAGAGGAGAGGAGAGGAGAGGAGAGGAGAGGAGAGGAGAGGAGAGGATGGCCAATCAGGTATCCCCAACTCTTAAAGGAAAACTTCACCGAAAAACGATGCTGATTTATTTTGCACATGATCTCAGGCATATCCGAAAAGTGGAAACCGTTTTGCAGGCATTCATTTAGTTTGACAGTTTTTGCGAATTGATTTGAGTTCAGTTGTGGACCAACTTAGCATTGTTTTTTCAGTACAGTTCTCCTTTAAGCAAAATTCATACATCCCCCGGTCCGTGAGGGTCCGCTTTGGTCTGCGTGACGTAGATGTGGTCGTCCACGAGGGTCCATACGGACCACTCTGCAGTCGTCCACGTACACGTACAGCCCAAAATGTGTGACCATGCGGACTGTACGGCGTGACTCTACTACCCCCCCCCCCCTCCTGTACACATAGCAAGCGCGCTGACTGAGCATGCTCCAGGTAACACAATGTACGCTTGTTTTGAAGAGAGGTTGTGCGAGGAGAGTCACAACAACACACACGCCTTCACTGGTGTTCTCTGGGCTGCACCTGATTGGACGATCAAACCGTGATGCCAGGATATCAAAAGCATTCTTAGCTTTCTTAACTTAACTAGTTGCCGGTGCTGCACCGAACTTTACTTGGGAAAAAACAAATATTTAGCCCAGAATGAATGAATAGTGCTTTGTGCTGAACTCAGGTTGGGGCGTACAGGGAAGGCTTAGCCTGCTAATGTGCATACCATGTACAGGCTTTACTCTGGATTCTAGAGAGGCTTTGGAGGTAAAGTCAGGTGGAGTTTACACAGAGACAAGGCTGCAACACGTCTCAAATCATACAGCAACCTTTGGGAGCAGACAACGACCGACTGGAACACATTTAGAGACCATCGTCTGAAGAGATGCTCACATTCAAATTGCTTCTAGTAAAAGAGACACAATATTTCACCTGAGGGGGTTCAGATCCTGGCCTCTTGGTATGAGGCAGGGAATGGAGATCCTTGTGACTACATGAAAGTTTAAATCCCTACTCAAGCTGTGCTGTTCTTAATCTGCACTCACTTTCCTCTTTGTCTGCACTGTACTATAAGCTAATAACAAGTTCTTTAGTGGGGTGCACTGCACACATTCCACCTTCTTTTACAGAAAAGGACAAATAGCCACAGGGCAGCCTAGCAGCAGTATCCATCCTAGACCAGTCCACTCAGCCTCGAGTCATCTGGCCCTGCTGCTCTAAAAAGAAAACGCACAGTAAATGCAGTGTATGCAATATTAATGTGTGTGTGTGTGTGTGTGTGTGTGTGTGTGTGTGTGTGTGTGTGTGTGTATTCAGTCTGCTGTGATGGTGTGAGAGCACTCAGCAGAGTGCATGATGAGGTGTATCTGCTGCCACGCCTGCAGAAAGGAGGAGGATGAGAGGATGAAACACGTTCCTAGACAGAGACAAAGGCAGATCAGTGAGAAAGAGAGCCCAGGGATAGAAGAGAATTACTGACGGAGGAACTTGGGTGCTATAGTGGCCTCGTCTCGATAAAAGCATTTATGAGTCACGACTTGTGTCTGGCTGTGAACTTTCCACTCACTCACCATCCATCACTCCACCCCCCCCCCCTCTTTCCTCTCCATAACTCTTCCTCCATCCACGTCGCCTCTACGACTTGGAAGCACCTCTCCATCCCTCTGCTCTGCTCCTCTCTCGCTCCGCCTCCCTGCATCCTCCCTGTCCTGACTCAGCATCTTGCGTGCCGTGAACTCTGCCCCCTTTCTGCCCTCCAGGAAGCCAATCATGCACTTTGGCAAAAGAACCAGAAATGATATTGTGGCGGCGAGCTTCCCCGCCTTCTCTCCTTTCTCAGGTTGGGAGCTACTTCCGATTGTTCAACGCAAGGCCCACCTTAATGGGATGACTCACAAGCCGGTGACAATGTTAATATGCAGTCCTCTCGAAATACGTTTGCAATTGGATTTTGCCAGGGAATCAGCGCAGTGGCGAGTGTATTAAATGGCAAAGACAGGAGATGCTGTTTTGCTATTTACATTTGGATAATAACTATTTACAATTTCCACCTTTACAGCATAATGCATAATGCCCTAATCTATTAGAGAGTTCAAAACCGTATAAGGTCAATGACATATCAATTACAATTTTGTCACCATTATTGCATAATGAATGAGACATGGTCTACAGTATGCAGTTCGGGAAATACATTAATATTTTCCAATTTGCATCATCATTTGAATCAAGCTAAAAATAAAGCATGTACATTTCTGTTTTGGTATAGGAAGGAACTGTCAAATGCAAATTAAGACTATTGAATTTGAATTTTGAGCCAAAAAGTGCACATACAATATATAGTGGCACATTTTTTATTCAAATGTAGGATTAGATGCAGGGCTGGGCGATATGGACAGAATCAAATATCTCAATATTTTTGACAAAATACTTTGATATCGATATTGCGCGACAACAATATTCAAGATTCAAGATTTTTATTGTCACTCCGTAGTACCAAGTATCACGTGTGAAATTCTTATGCTCTAGACTCCGTTACAACATAGTGCAAAATAACAGGGCATATAGGTGCAGGAAAACAAGAGAAGCAACAAGCAATAAGGCAGTAAAGCGATAAGACAAGCCAAAGACAGTGACATATTCACTGCACATAGGTGCAAATGGCATGGACATACTTTAAACATAATTAAACATAATTAGCATTCTGTTTGCACAGGTGCAAATAGCATATACCTAATACCTAATTAAACATACAATTATACATTAGACAATACGTAATGGTAGCAGCTACAGTACAGTACAGCTACTACACTATTTGTGTATGTTAAGGAGTCTCGTGGCCTGCGGGAAGAAACTGTCCCTCAAGCGATTTGTGCGTGCTTTTGGGACCCTGTATCTCCTCCCTGAGGGTAACAGGGAGAACAGGCTGTTGTGGGGGTGGTTTGTGTCTTTATTGTAGGGATGACTCTTGGTGCTTTCACAAAATATTGACACAATGAGATCAGTAATGTGGATATAATGACTAACATGGGGCGAGAGGCACGGCATGCAGCACAAGACAGGTTCACAGACAGGAGGCAGATCGTCGAAGCCTTATGTCCCACCAGAGACGAAGAGGATTAAGTCAGTAACGTGGATAAAATGACTAAGTGGGTAAAGGCAATAATAGAAGAGCTATAACAGTCTGGTAAATTCAGAATATTACATCACCTGTAATGTAGCCTTTAAAACCAGGATAATACTATATCCAACATCTAATATTGATATATTTGCCCATCCCTAAATGGCCATTTTATATCAGAGCTTGGCCACCTAATTTGGGGCCCGCGCTCCCTTTGTTTTGGCTCGCCATGGATTTGCTGATATACAAAAACACACAAAAAACAAGAGTTGTTGGTCATTTATTTAATCTATCTCTCACACTGGCTGGGGGGGGGGGGGGTCATTTCAAACCCTGGAAGAAATTCATGACTTGGAAAAGTAGTGATGGTGATGTTTCAAAAACATTTTGGTCTGGTCATGAACCTGGGAGAATGTAACACGATCGATCTTACTGGCATCAAGCAGAGCCAACACCAGACACCAGCCTAATAATACAGGATGTTGTCAGCAGTCACATCATCGTGGCATCATCAGTGGGAGGCAGGGAAGAATTTATGACATCACTGATGACATATTACCGTAATGTCTATGAGATCACTGAGGATGTCATAGGATTGTGGAAGTTGATTGTGTTCATGTGTGTCGGAATCCACCCTAAGATAATAGGGCAGTGTTTGTGTGGGATTGCACCACGGAATCCGCTCTATTATGTAATATGTATTATTATTATTATGAGATCATCATCAATGTCTCCTACAGAGCCAAGATGGGAAGTCAAGCTCTCTCTGCTGGGCTAGATTTTTCCAAGTGAAAAACCAGACATGTAAGTCTTGAGATAAATGCAACCTGGATTGTGGAAACGGGTGTCACACAATGTTCCAAATGTGTTTTGTACACTGTATTTTAGCAAATTTGGACACCGGACCCAGTGAAAAGCCTGTACATTGACATTTTTGGAGTCTCTAGATAAACAGTAGCAGAAGCTTGGCTACACTGACTGATAATGAGGTTACTAAACAAACATAAACTGAACCTATCTACCAGACAGCAGTATGCACATAGGGCACTCGTAACCACATCATATCAACTTCTCTGAATGGATCCATTCCTGTAACTGCTTGTATGAGGTCTGAATAATCCCATAACATTTATTTGTCTTCTTCTTCTACTGTGAGTGTGAAGGCCTAAAAACGTAAATTATCGCTGTAGCGTGGGCGGAGATTTTCAATTTTTTTTGCACAAGATTCATTCGACCCCTGAAATTTGTTTTTGCAAATTTTGGAGGCGATCGGAGCAATGGTGCGCCTTGCAACTCCAAACAAACAGAGAGCTCTCCAATTATAGTAGTTTGATGGATTAGATCAGTACCTAATAGTCTAAATACTGATATCTTAGTTAAGCACTTGAAACCGTAGATTTTTATTTTATTTTATTTGACAGGGACAATACATAAGGATTGCTACATTTAAATGAAATGCAACCGATGCATAGGACTTCTTCCAGCCATAGCTAATTTGCAGCCCTTGTCCCTGGTGTTCGTATGTAATCTACTGTGGCAATAAAAGTGATTCAGATTCTGAATCTTCTCTCGGTAGCAGCGGCTGGGTGATCTGCTTACAAACTTGTGTTTACAAGTTATTGACAATGACAAGACAACCAACCATGTCTAATGAGTGTTTCTCTACCACTAGCAACTTGATCTGTGCTGTCAATCAATTGACTGCTTTAACAATAGATCGAGAGAGAGTGCTCATCATGCTGTAGGAATGATTGTCCACAGTCTCGCCGAGTACCGCATATCAACAGTGTCAATCAGTTCAAAAAAGGCTTCTGATTGTGAGTCATATTTCACCAATAGATTTCAGGCTGTTTAGACTTTGTGTCTGGATCAGTGTGATACCATGGCAAAAAGGTCACATCCCAGTGATTCTGAGATATGGCAGAGAATAGTACAGCCTGTACTACTACTACTACTGTGCAGGCAAGGCCACCAACGCACACAGCATGAAGGAGAGGAAAGAAAGCATGAGAGGAAAAACAGAGAGAAGGCAGAGAGGAGAGACCAGTCCACACAATGAGCGTCTTCTGACCCCTCCCCCATCCACTGCTCTGGTCTACAGCTTCTGACAATGGGTCCCCTCAACACACACACACACACACACACAGACAGACAGAGAAGGGAGAGAGAATAACAACATAAACCTCAACCATCCACAGGAATGCATTGCGATCTCACTGTACTTTGTCCCTAGGGTGAAATCTAAAAACATTCGTCTATAGCCCAGGATTAGATTGTGTTGTGAAAGCGAAACACGTAGCCTACTGCTTCCCTCTACTACTGGCAAAGGGGGGAAGTTCTGTTGACAAGCCTATTTTGAAACTTTTGACTCAGCTGAGTTTAGATAAGATAATGGCGGGCTATCTGAATCACATTTGTTCCGTTTTGAGGAGACTGGACGCTCCCTCTTGACACCACCATGCCGGTGACAATTTGCCTGGGGCCTGATTGGTAACGTGCCCCTTGCTTGCCTCAGAAAGTTGTCATCATATTGTGACCAACTTCCTGGTACACTAAATCAAAATTCCATTAACGTACTGCAAGGAACCAAGCTTCCTCTCATGCATGGGCTTAACTGACGGAGTAATTCATGAAGCCGATAGGACCAATGCTGCAATGAACACTGCGGTAGCCACATTCGAATCCTTGTCACGATCTCTCACCTTGAAATTGCTGGAGTTCACCCATCCCGTTAGCTCGTCAATGGTTTTATCGAGTCGGGGTTTATCTTGCTCCACGTCCGGGGAGCGTTGCGGGTCGTTTAGGTAGTCAATAAGGTCCTGGCCGACCTGCAGCCTGCGGGTAACGTCCTTCTGCACTACCTGCTGATAAAAATAGTCCATGTTGTCATGTTCCTCCATCGGGCACGCAGTGCCGTATGGCCAGCTAGTGGCCAGCCGCAGACAGAAGATACTGGTCGGTGGGACGAGGTGTGGAGAGTCGGCGGAGAGGTTGTCCCAGTGGTGTCCCAGTGAATGGGAGTGAGTGGCTGTGAGGTCTGGGCAACGATGGACATGCAATCCACTGGAAAACGAGACCTCCTCTCCTCAAGTCAAAAGCTCAACTGGGATTTCTTTTTGCTGTTTACACGACTCCGAAGTGGCTTGATAGCTTCGCTTCTGTTCAACAAGCCAATCCTTAAAACTTCCAGAAAGTTCAGGAAACGTGTACATATAGTGTATCCCAGTAGATTATTTCAATAGAGCCAAATCAAAACAAACTAACAACCCCGGCTGGGCAGCTGGTGAGCTAACGAAAACAGTAGCCACTAGCTAGCTAGTTAGCACTGTGACCCAAACAAGCATTGCTACTGGCTTCAGATCAGCTAACGCTAGCTCGGCTAGCTAGTTATCCGAGGGCCCGCCTGGATTCACTCCCCTTTTGTAATCCATGACCACGGACTGGAAAGTCCCGTAAAGGATGAACAGTCGAATCCTTCAGAGGTAAAGTTGCAGCAAACTTCGAGGACAAGACCCCAACTTCACTCCGGCGGTCCCTAGTGTCTCTTAACCAATGAATAATGGTCTCTGTGAGGGAGCTGTGTCCGCAGCTAAAACGTCCCCGCTGAAAGCCTGCGCGCGGCCGGGGGACTGTCTCTGCAGTTTATAGCTAGGCGGCGCAACCGAGCAACGACGGACCAGAACGACGGGTCTTTTGGAACCGCACAGCTATCCACCACAGTGCCTGATGTAAAATGATGAATAATCTGATTTACAACGAAGCATACTTGTTGTTAGAAAAATTATCCACGTAACGTTAACTGTGTAATCTATATCAATAATAAACTGGGTTAGATAAATTATCCAATCTGTGATCAAGAAGTGGCAAATCCACGAAACCGCAGTGTTTATGTGGGTGTGTCTGTCATTTACATGGCTCTTTGATGACATCTAGCGGTTAAACTGGGGCGAGACCTGTGCTATTAACTATTCAGACACATGCGCACATCACACACTGGAGAGACAAAGCACATTACTATTAGTTACTTTTATTTATTCATTTGTTTATTTTATTTTTATATATTTTTTTCATTTATTTCTTTATTTTCTTCAACATAAAACTGTTAAAACAGCTGTCAGAGAGAGGGCATTAGTATCACAGCCAGTCCAGTCAGCTATGTCTCTCAACATCTGAGTCCAATTCATTATCTTTCTGTCTGCTCTCCTTTGTCTCAGTCCTATCTATAGTCCTGTGCATCTCACCACTGAAAATCTTTGAGCACTTTCCTGACACTAGCCTACATCTTTTCCATAGCACATCTTTGTGTATATCTTTGTGTGGTTTCTGTTTTGAATAGTATTTCATGCCCCATAGTTACAGTACACATATCACTGCATGGCAAAACTGTCATGTTCTGATCTTGGAGATCTGAAGGAGTGTCTGTATAGAATGAGATGAACTGTTAATTCTGGTGCTTCCCTCCCAGTCATTTCTTGTCACACTCCTCTCGTTACATCTGTAGGATTGGAAGAGTGGGAATAATATGGAAGCTAGTTACTGAGCCATATAATGCCGGATTGGCAGTTCTCACCAGACCTGCGTCAGATGATATTTGCAAATCGTTCTTTGACTCTGAGGAAGACACTTGTGTGTCAAAACGTCACTCTGTTTGTGCCACAATAAATTGCCTAAATTGACCATCTGCTCTAGAATTCATCCTTCTTAGTTCTTTATGTGTTTGAAACTGCTTGGAGTAGTAGATGGACAGAGTTTACTGCATCAGGACAATTCATAATATCGTCAAGTAAATTGCCAATCACAGAAAACTACACTAACTTGACTTTCAAAAACATTCTTGTGATTGTCTAAATTTTATAGTGCCCTTGCTATTGTCTCAGATTAAACGTTACCATTGGTAGATATCCAAATATATATGCAGCAATACAACTTTTCAATTATGTCTATAGCCCAATAGGAAATGGCAGGTAGAAAGACTTAATCAGTGTTGCTTATCTTATTTCAGAGTAGTAGAGAGACTAGTTGGTGGGACACCTGTCCACTCAAATTAGTTTTTCTGTAGTACAGGGAACAGGGCTCATGACCCAACATAACCACACAGTGCACAAAAGAGACCCAGAGTCCACACAAAGCCAACGTGATGCCATCAGATGCTGAGGGTCTGACTGATACAGTCCATTTCTGTCAAATGACAAGTTTTTTTCTTTTCCATTTCAAAAAGGAAAGATACACATATCTCCCTCTCTGCATAAACAAGCATGGACAATTACAATAAGCACTGGAAAAAAAGAGAAAATAACAATAACAATTTGTTGTAGGCCGACTCCAATCTTACGCGAGTTGCCATAACTGTAATTCTTTTTTTCCCATTGCAAAACATTCTCTGTACAAACAGAAACAAAATCTCAACAGAAGATTCTCAGGTGCACAAAAATGTCACATGTCCCGTTCTGTACTTCCTCTTTTTCCCCTCCTCCACACTAGAAGGGTGAGCGGGCCATGCCAAAGGGGGACGTCCCAGCAGCTTCACCGTTTACATCCAGAAGATCTGCATTTCCCACAACCCAGCTCTCCTCTTCCTCAGTGCTGCGTGTCTATTGGTCAAAGCATAATGAATGACAGGATGGTCACATAGAGGTGTCATGGGGTTGGCTGAGATGATACTCCATAGAGTGAATTGTTGTCCGAGATGACAATGTTGTCTTTTTTTTGTTTTTTGTTTTTTTGAACATGATGCATTGTAGTTCCACTGTTCGGATCCCCCACCCCCTCTGCTTGCCTCATCAACTACAGTGAAGGAAAGGTCCTCGCTTCCTCCATCCTCATCTCCAACTGTCCAGATGCAGTCTCCTAAGCCCCGAGGTGGGGAGCAGGATGAGGGTGGTTGAACCTTTATTAGTTCTGACAGCGAGAGAAAGAGAGAGAAAGAGAGAGAAAGAGAGAGAGAGAAGGCGAGAGACAGTGGGAGAGAATCCACCCATCCATATTCTCCCCACCCCCCATGCCCCAAGGCTTTGAGCAGCAGACTGCTGCAATGCTGATGGGCGAGCAAGAGGAGAGAGCAGAGGGGAGGGTTCAATTGATCAGCGAGCCGTGGTGATCAGTCTGTGTATCGATCAGTGATCAGGAGCAGTGATTGGGTCCAGCCCCCCCACGCCCACCCCCATCCCCCCGTTTTCAGAGCAGCAGGACCTGTAGACAGAGGTGGCCCCCCCTGGCCCTCCACTGTCAGAGGATGATGCAGCAGCGGCACAGACGCTGGCCACCTCCGTGCACCGAGGGAGGGGGCGTCACCGGAGCAAAATAGGCGTGGACCTTGATCTCTGGGAGGTGGGCCTGTGAGGGGGGGGAGAGGGATGAGAATCACAGAGGAGTTAGACTGAAGAGCTGCACTGAACCCAAGAGCGTACAGGTAGCTGGAACAAACCTCCAGAAGATCTGAGAAGTGCCTCAACTTGACCACTTTTAAAACTAGGCTCAAATTCTTTCTGTTCCGCACTACCTAATATGCAACTTGACATTTATTCTTTTTATGCATTTTTATTCTGTATCTATTCTCATTTCTAATACTCTTTTCTTTGTATAATTCTGTCCTTGTGTAAAGCACTTTGTGTACAAAATGCTTTATAAATAAATAAACCATTAAATTTCTCTTCAACTCAAGTGTAATCTACATAATTTGTTGAGAGTAGAGTAGAACAGAGTAGACCTGAGCAGACAAGAGAGCTAAAAATGTCACTGGAGCTCCAAACCCTCAAAGGATCAGACCCTACACGACCAAAAAGCTCCTATACGCCTATTTCACATGCAGCCAAAGCAGCCATTTTGTGTCAAAAATGCAGGAAGTAACACAATATAAAAATGAAAGCTCCTGCTGTTGATATAAATTGTGTTCGACACAAAACGGCTGCTTTGGGTGTAATGTGAAATAGGCCTATAGCCCCCATGATGTCCACTGACCCGGATGCGCTTGATGCCGGCCCTGGTGACCTGCTGGCAGTCGTAGAGCTCGATGCGCTCCAGGCGATGGCAGCTCTTCAGGTGCTCCAGAGTCACATCGGTGATCAGGGGGCAGTTGTCCAGCTCCACCACCGTGAGGCGCTCCTGGCCACAGGCACTGCTACTCAGAGCTCTGATGCCGTCGTCTGTGATCAGCTCGCAGTGGGACAGGGACTGGCCGGGGTACAGGGGACCAGAGTGAAGACATAGAGATACCCATGGACAACTACAAATAACTGCATCCCGGTTGTATACCTTTGCCCCAACAAGCCAAGTTGCAGTTTACATCCATGTCTGTCCAGACTCATAAAATATATGTAGTGAAAACCTTGAAGGCATTTAATCTGATTAATTTCCTTCAAAGTGAATCATTTCCAGTGATAAACATGCTGTCTTCACTCAGAGCGAGCTTCTTCACATGGTGCAACGACAATCACCTGAAGCTCAAAATCAGCAAAACCAATGAGCTTGAGGTGGACTACCAGAGGAACAGGAGCCCCCCTGTCCTGGTTGTCATCCAGGGAGAGGAAGTGAAGAGCGTGGACTCATACAAGTATGTGGTGGTCAAATCAATACAATGAATGTGGTTATTATGTCAATTTAAAGGATTTTTACAGCGCTTATGTCGTTTTTGTAGAATGACCCCAGATCGTTTTCTCAGATATAAAATGTCATCATGGCGTCATTTGACCCTATTGGACATTTGTGTGTGGTCAGAGGACCTTGACCTTTGACCACCAAATAGTAATAAGTTCATCCTTGAGTCCAAGTGGATGTTTGTGCCACAAATGTGAAGAAATTGCCTCAAGGCATTCCTGGGATATTGCATCAACGACAATGGCATGGACGTGAGGTCACAGTGACCTTGAACTTTGACCACCAAAATCTAATCAGTTCTTCCTTGAGTCCAAATAGATCTCGTTAACGAGAATGCGTACGTACAGACATACGGACGAGCGGACGACCCATGACTTCAGCCACGGCTGTCACAGGTACGCAGAAAGGCAGAGACGGGACTAGACACAAAAGCAGAAATGCATAGAGAAATGTTTACCAGCGCTTGCAGGCGAGGGCAGTGGATAGAGAGCTGAACCAGGGTGTTATCGGTCACCTGAGGAGAGCGGGAGGACAAGAGTGATCAGCGTATAGTTGCATGCACTAATGTCTGGAGACGATGGAGTGGATCAGTCCACAGCTTCTGGATCCACATGTTCCATATTTGAGTCTATGTTTGAATCTCACCAGAACTTTCTCTCCTGTGTCTCCCTCTTTGCTTTCTGACTGTCTAAATACTTTCAATTACTGAAGTGAGAGGACTGCTCACTCTTCTTCTTCATGGGAGAAATAGCCCTGTCATTGTACATTCATTCACATCAGTCATATATTCTAATTTAAACCCGGGCAAATGGATTGAAGTCAATGAAATCATCCACATCCACCAGATAGAATCCAGCAGATAAAACATGATCGAGCGTGATATTGCCAGAATCCTCTCTTACCAAAATACATTCTTCCAAGTCCATTTTTTCAAGCTCATGGCAATTCTGTGAAGAAAACAAAAAACATATCAATTAGTTAGACGATATGAAAACCAAAGCGTTCAATTAAAACCAAACAAAAAGGTTCAAAGAAGAGAAAATGGGAGAAGAAAGAATGAGAGAGAAATGACACTCACCCTGGCCAGCACAGTGAACCCAGCATCCGTCACATGCGAGCATCGTGCGGCCTCTAGGATTCTGAGAATACACAAACACACACACGAGCACACACACACACACACACACACACACACACACACACACACACACACACACACACACACACACACACACACACACACACACACACACACACACACACACTTGTGAAGGTTCCGCTGTAAACATTGCACAGGGTGATTGTGGGTAAGTGTACTTAACAACACTTAATCAAGGATCCTCAGCCTGTTATAGGATATGGGGAGGGCTACTGAAGAGCACTGCAGGACTCAGTGGGGTGCATTTGGAGGTCACAGAGTCCAGACGGGGCCAAACAGCAGACTATAAACAGAAGCTAGTCACACCTTTGGTTTGCAGAGTATTTTACAATTGTGCTGAACAAATTCAATACTAACTTTTTTTGAATGTACAGTATTTGAAATACTTGTGTACCAAGATGTAGGATGTTTTGTTCACAATTCATAACGTCGTCTGACTTTGGCCATTTTAAGTACTTGCAGAAGCATGAATGCACATGGGACTATATAGAATCAGTACTTGCTTGATTCTAGTCCATTTTTGAAAATGATCGTAGTCAGAGTGCCTGGGGAGAATATGGGTAAAGGTTGAGGCAAGCTGTTGATGTCAGTGTGTGTGTGTGTGTGTGTGTGTGTGTGTGTGTGTGTGTGTGTGTGTGTGTGTGTGTGTGTGTGTGTGTGTGTGTGTGTGTGTGTGTGTGTGTGTGTGTGTGTGTGTGTGTGTGTGTGTGTGTGTGTGTGTGTGTGTGTGTGTGTGTGTGTGTGTTTGTGTGTGTGTGCGTGCGTGCGTTTGATCTCACTTGAGTCGGGCACAGTTGAGTCCCAGTGCAGTGAGGGAGGCATCAGTGATGTTACTGCAGCCGGACACACAGAGGATCTGCAGCTTGTGGCATCCCCGACACAAGCTGACCAGGCCATCATCTGTTATTTGCTACACACACACACACACACACACACACACACACACACACTACAGATTACTAAAACATATAGGCATATAGACACATCTTTCACACATTACTCACTCTACTTTACCCACTCTATGAATCTCTCCCTCCCTCCCTCCCTCCCTCCCTCCCTCCCTCCCTCCCCACAACAAATTCTTTACTTACTGTGCAAGACTGCATATTGATGGTGGTGAGTTCTGGGCAGTGTTTCTGCAAGTGTTTCAATGCTCCATCGTCCAACTGAATCAAATAAATAGTTTTGTCAATCAAGGCACAGATCAATAATGTGTCTGTGGGTGTATGTGTCAAGATAAGGCATATACAGTATGGGACTACTGTGCACCATGTTTGGTAGGTAGGTGATGCGTGGGATTCTTTCCATTGCTTTCTGGGCAAGAAAAGAGGAGCAGGTCTAAAGCAGTGGAAATGTTGGCACCTCACAGTGAGAAGTAGGAGAAAATGCCAGCAGCACACAGATCACTACATCCACAATAAACACAACCACCAATACGGTGAAAAACAACAGCCAAGTGCTGGAAAATAGACTGGTTGGGGACAGAGAGAGGAATCGTCTCCTCTTCGGTTAGGCCTGTTATGCTCCTAAAATGCAGATCAAGAAGGCAAAAGATGGCCGTGTGTGTGTGTGTGCGTGTGTGCGTGTACATTTACATTACTGTACCTGTGTGCAGCCTCTGAGGAACAGTGCATGTAAACCAGTGCAGGCTCTAGCCAGAGCCTCAACGCCGTCACGCGTGATCTGGTCACACCATGACAGGTTCAACATCTCCAGCATTCTGCAGCCATCACTGAGCATGATCACACACACGCGCAGTCACACACACAAAATGAAGCATAAAAAAAACAGGTCTTATATTCCACTTGAGTAAATGGACCCTCTTCTCAAAGTTCACTGTAGAGTCGAGTTTAGAATGGAGTGTGTGTGTGTGTTGTGTGTGTGTGTGTGTGTGTGTGTGTGTGTGTGTGTGTGTGTGTGTGAGAGAGAGAGATCTTATGCATATGCAGTCGTTGTGAGGAGGGGCTTGAATGGATAAGTGACAGTTTGGACAGTGAAAAGGGCCATTTTAGAGTTGTGGTTATGGGTCATGGGTTATGGCGCACGACCCAGGGCTAGTTGCTAGGGGCAACGGTGGAGGCGAGTGTACGCGTGTTACCTGAGGGCCTTGAGGGAGTGGTTGCTGACGGACACACAGGAGGTGAGATCCAGCTGTTTGAGTTTGGAGCAGAACTTGCTAAGGCTGAGGCAGGTGCTGTCTGTGATCTTGGTGCAGCCGTTCAGATTCAACACCTCAATGTTTCTGCAGTTCTGAGCAAACGTCCTGGCAAACAGAGTGGAACGGGAGGGGGCAAACAGAGTGGAACGGGAGGGGGCAAACAGAGTGGAACGGGAGGGAGGGAGAGAGGGAGTCACTCCAGTGTCGCTTCATCCAACAAGATGCTGGGAGTTGCTCTGGAGCCAATCAAGAGAACTGTTACAGAGTTATCTACAATCCCTCTGGAGTTTCTCGCACAGCTATTGCCCAACTATTTGCTCATCTTAAAATGTTGCTCTTATATGAAAGCCTTATAAAGAGCGATGTAAACCTTCAAGGGAAAGCATGTAACATCAACAGATCTAGAGGTGCAACAATAGTTTCATGTGAGAACAGCATTACATTGCCTTTGTTCTTTTCTTCTTCTTTTTTGTGCACACTGTATTACTGTGACACTGTCACACTGTGTGAGGAAATGAAATCAACATCAAACAAAGAAGAGCTTCTAGCACACACATGGGCAAAATGTGGCCCCAGGGCCGGACCTGGCCCCTGGACCCCCAAGGTCCTCAAAGAAAAACAAAACGGCCCCCAAAACCTCAATAAAAGCCAGAATTATGTTAATAAATCTCATCTGCTACAGCCATTGGATTTGTATCACTATTATATCAGATTAACAAGAAATGACTAATCACAGCGGGAGAGAGGGTTAGAAATAGGGAGACTCCTATTTCTTGGCGATATCATATGTGGTAGCAAGAATATACTCTGAATATTACATTGAGTACCATATCTCTGGGACAGTATGATTCACTCAGTGTTTTTTCCTCTGAAAGCTTAATAGGATGGCTCCGGTGTGATTGCAGCCCTTTCAGAAGCTTTGCAATCCAGCCTTGAACTACAATGTCCTTTTGGAGACTATTGGGTGAAAAAATAAAAGGACTGTAAATAGTTTTTGATGTGTGCAACTAATAACGTAAATTGTTTCCCCCTCCATGATCACTAAGACTTGGGGGAACAATTTTCAATTGCCAAAAACCTTTGTTATTATTGTTCTCTGTGTGATTTGAATGTCTGTGAGATTCAATTTCCGCTTTGTTTTTTTCTTTTGTCTTTATGTCATATACCAATTTATACATTCATGTAACATCATTGCAGCATACATATTATGCTAGTGCAGGTTGTCCTGAAAAAAAAGATGTCTATCACTACTTGATGAGGTTATACTTGTAAGCGTTATTACACAAGGAGACCAGACGGACCAAAATGGCTGGAAAAAAAATGGCTTCGGCGCCAGAGGGATAATAAAATCCGTTGGGCGTCAAGTAGCATTACGCATGTTGAAGTTGACTTTAAACAGAGTCACTGAAGAGAAGACTATGGAGGAACCAAACTGACTTGTGAGAAGAGTCAAAGCAGAACGACACTTGTTACATCATCAGTGTGCGCCAGAGAGACAAATAGGGCCTCACTTCATGGATGCATCTCCTACACTCAGACAGCCCCTCAGACTCAGCTGCCTCAGGAAGCCTCCACAACGCTTGGAGATGTTCTCCACCACCCGCCCCTGAGAGACACAGGGACAGAGAGCGACAGAAAGAAAGAGAGAAGAGACAGATATAAAGACACAGACAGAGAGAGATAGACAGACAGACAGACAGATATGTAGATAGATAGATAGATAGATAGATAGATAGATAGATAGATAGATAGATAGATAGATAGATAGATAGATAGATAGAGGGAGAGGGAGAGAGAGGGAGTACATTAAGTACATTAATCAATAATCAGTTATATTATGTACATACATGGAGAATACAATCACTACATCACACTGGGCTAAATGTTCAGTTGTAAGTCAAAGCCACAGGTGATCTGGATGGTGTGGTGAGCATTGAGCAATTCAGGCTTTCAGGTGCCGCTCTCGCTTTTCAGCATGTCTACTAGGCGTGCCCATGTGGACTGTGTTTACATGGACATGTCTACTAGGCGTGCCCATGTGGACTGTGTTTACATGGACATGTCTACTAGGCGTGCCCATGTGGACTGTGTTTACATGGACATGTCTACTGTAGTTTTCCATGTGGACTGTGTTTACATGGACATGTCTACTGTAGTTTTCCATGTGGACTGTGTTTACATGGACATGTCTACTGTAGTTTTCCATGTGGACTGTGTTTACATGGACATGTCTACTGTAGTTTTCCATGTGGACTGTGTTTACATGGACATGTCTACTGTAGTTTTCCATGTGGACTGTGTTTACATGGACATGTCTACCGTCGTTTTCCATGTGGACTGTGTTTACATGGACATGTCTACCGTCGTTTTCCATGTGGACTGTGTTTACATGGACATGTTTTCCATGTGGACTGTGTTTACATGGACATGTCTACCGTCGTTTTCCATGTGGACTGTGTTTACATGGACATGTTTTCCATGTGGACTGTGTTTACATGGACATGTCTACTGTCGTTTTCCATGTGGACTGTGTTTACATGGACATGTTTTACTTTACTTTACTTTATTTCATTTGGCAGATGCTTTTATCCAAAGCGACTTACATCACATTTCAATACAATTCATTCAGAGAAATACAAACAATGAAAACATAACTAAAACCATATATAATCAATAAGGGTTAACCGATTCCGGAGGGACCCAGGTGTAGCCCGAAAAGGTAAGTTTTTAGTCTCCGGCGAAAAATCGGCAGTGTCTCGGCCAGCATGACGAAGGGGGGAAGTTCATTCCACCATTGCGGAGCCATGGAGGAGAACAGTCTTGAACGAGACAAGCGTTCCCCGGGGCCACGTAGCGATGGAGGGGCGAGGCGAGCCGTGCAGGTGGAGGAGCGGAGGGAACGGTGGGATGTTTGGAAGCTGACCAGGGATTGTAAGTAGAGCGGGGCTGACCGGTGAACTGCACGGTAGGTCAGTACCATGGTCTTGAATTTGATACGGGCCAAGATGGGGAGCCAGTGAAGGTCACGAAAAAGGGGAGTGACATGGGAGAATTTAGGTAAGTTGAACACCAGACGGGCAGCAGAATTTAGAATGAGTTGGAGGGGTTGGATGGCCGAGGCAGGTAGCCCCGCCAATAGGACATTACAGTAGTCAAGGCGGGACAGGACGAGTGCCTGGATCAGTCCACATGTTTTCCATGTGGACTGTGTTTACATGGACATGTCTACTGTTGTTTTCCAAGTGGCCAATTTAATCAGTCTATCCCAAAATGAAGTTAAGCAGTCAATACCTTCATCCTCTCTACAAACCTGTATCTGGGCCCACCTATGTACAGTACAACAAGGGAGCTTGGTGCACCAGCCCTCCAGTGTCCTCAGCAAACCCCCGAGGCTATCACAGGTCAGAAACAACTGCTCCACTGTCTCTACTGCCCCACAGAACTGACAGCCCCACCCCCAACGGGATCGAAAGAGAGACAGATTGATTTCCTTGGTATAGCTGTGATAGTTGTATTGTTTGGTTTCTACTCTTTGTTGTGTTATATTTGCTCCGTTTTATGTTAATGTACAAGTAATGTACACCTTGTAAATGGCCTGCATTTATATCGCGGTTTTATTCAAAGTGCTTTACAATGAGTATTCAATGAGTATTCACGCATTCACACATTCATAGACATTCATACACTGATGGCGGCAAGCTACCACACAGGGTGCTGGCACACCATCAGGAGCAATTTGGGGTTCAGTATCTTGCCCAAGGACACTTCGACATGCACACTGGAGGCGGTGGGGATCGAACCACCGGCCTCTTCTATCCAAAGCGATTAGTGGACAACCTGCTCTACCTCCTGAGCTACAGCTGACCATGCCATGCTTTGGCAACATAAATGTTAATTTGCCACGCCAATAAATCTGAATTGAGAGGGGGGTGAGAGGGAGGGAGAGAGAGAGAGAGAGAGAGAGAGAGAGAGACAGAGCCTAATATGACCTGGGCTACTCAGTGGACAGAGGATCAGTTGTGACGTCACAGACAGTCAGTACCAAAGCCTACTGACCCAACACTAAGCCCTGGGCAGTGGGCTTGATAATGCTACTCAACGAACACACACATTCATGTGCATGCTAGTGTGCCCACACAAATACATTCTCTCTCTCTCTCGCTCGCTAACTCACTCACTCACTCACTCACTCACTCACTCACTCACTCACTCACTCACTCACTCACACACTCACACACACACACACACACACACACACACACACACACACACACACACACACACACACACACACACACACACACACACACACACACACACACAACTCACCTCTATGTCTGTCTGAAAGTTGAACAAGTCGATCTTCTGCCAGTTACTGCCATCTAGGGCCAGAACATTCCATGCCTGAGAGAGAGAGAGAGAGAGACAGATTGTGGAAAGACACAGACAAGACAAGTGGGTCAGACAGCAGTGGGGGAACGTGGGAGGTGAGCGTGTTGATCATGATATGTGGTTGAAATTCAAAGGACACATTGGACCACTGTCCACTGTGTGACCCTCTGTGGACCACTGTCCACTGTGTGACCCTCTGTGGACCACTGTCCACTGTGTGACCCCCTATGGACCACTGTCCACTGTGTGACCCCCTATGGACCACTGTCCACTGTGTGACTCTCTGTGGACCACTGTCCACTGTGTGACTCTCTGTGGACCACTGTCCACTGTGTGACTCTCTGTGGACCACTGTCCACTGTGTGACTCTCTGTGGACCACTGTCCACTGTGTGACCCTCTGTGGACCACTGTCCACTGTGTGACCCTCTGTGGACCACTGTCCACTGTGTGACCCTCTATGGACCACTGTCCACTGTATGACTCTCTATGGACCACTGTCCACTAGGGCATTCACAGACTAGTCGACTAGTAAAACCACTAGTCAACACACTAGTCGACACTGTGCTTAGTAGTTGACTAGTCGTTTTTTTTTTTTTTTTAATCTTTAAGAAAGAACATGAGGTATTTACACGACATACATGGACTATCATATCCCATATCCCCCACAAAGAACATCAAAACACAACAAAACAAAACAAGAAAACTGCATAAGATACACAATAATCCAAGAACAAACAAGACTATTGGACAAACAACCAAACAAAAACAATGCATTCAAAGTAAATACATAGATCTTGCCCTGTTGGCAGCTAGGAAATGCATAGCTTTAAATTGGAAAGCATCCAATCCCCCAGCTGTAGTTCACTGGTGGAATGAACTCTCAAGCTACCATACGTTGGATAACATTTACTACAAGAGCAAAGGCAGATTCTTAGACATCCCCAAAATATGGCAACCACATAGAGTTTGACTTTAAGAACTTTTTACCCCAGTGTCATTAGGCTTATCAGGATAGGAGCTCAATGCATTGTTTTTGTTTGGTTGTTTGTCCAATAGTCTTGTTTGTTCTTGGATTATTGTGTATTTTATGCAGTTTTCTTGTTTTGTTTTGTTGTGTTTTGATGTTCTTTGTGGGGGATATGGGATATGGGATATGATAGTCCATGTATGTCGTGTAAATACCTCATGTTCTTTCTTAAAGATAAAAAATATATATATAAAAAAAAAAAGACTAGTCGACTAGTCGACTACCTTTAGGGACGACTAGTCGACTAGTAAAATTCACTAGTCGTGAATGCCCTACTGTCCACTGTGTGACCCTCTGTGGACCACTGTCCACTGTGTGGCCCTCTATGGACCACTGTCCACTGTGTGACTCTCTGTGGACCACTGTCCACTGTGTGATCCTCTGTGGGTTTGACTCAGTGGCGCAGTACACATCAAATAATATGCCCACTTCAGGTTTCTCTTTGTTCACAGAGCTGCTGCAGTAGCTGCTGCTGTCACTTCTTGAGCAGCCCCCCATAAAAGGTTGCGAATTCAAGTCCACACAGTAGCTTTGTGAAGCTCAACAGACAAGAAACAACAATCGGTAACACTTTATTTGAAGGGGTGTTCATAACGCAAACATGACACTGTGATAAGCACGACACAACACCTGTCATGAACATGAAGGAGGCGTTATGAATGTTTATGACTGTTTTATGACTGTCATTATGTGTCATTCTGTACATTATTCTGTAAATGTTCTAGGCATGCCTAAATGATAGTGGGGGGGTTCTACGTTGTGTCAATATGTGAACCTTCCTGCATAAATAAAGGATAAATAAATAAATATGGTCACAGGAAGTCACATGTAGCAAAGGGGAAGTGACATTCTCCCTATAGGAATACATTGGAGCTCTTGTAAGAGCAGTTAGCCGCTGCAGCTCTGCATTCAGAGGCCACTTGCCAAGCCCTTGTTATTATTCACAGATAGCTCATTCATTAAATGGCTAACAGCTGCAGTGCATTCTGGCACAGCACTGGTCCACTTGCATATATCCAACCAGTGGATGGCGCTATATTATGCACATTTACACAGCTTTCAAAATGGTGAATTGGTTAAAAACAGAGAGTGCAGCAGCAAGTGGTTTGGTGGTGTAAAGCAGGTGGTGCTTACCTTGGATACCTGGGCACACCTACAGAG
Organism: Poromitra crassiceps; assembly: GCF_964638095.1. Lineage (NCBI taxonomy): Eukaryota > Metazoa > Chordata > Actinopteri > Beryciformes > Melamphaidae > Poromitra > Poromitra crassiceps. The sequence continues at coordinate 23,968 of NW_028151245.1, forward strand.
TGTCACCACATCTAGATAAGAGAATATTCTGGAAAGAGAGAGAGAGAGAGAGAGAGAGAGAGAGAGAGAGATCATGAGTTTGTCTCAGTTCGGTGATCACTCCCAGAAAAAGACATCCGACATGAATATGCATTAGCAGCCTATTCAACTTTATTGTATGTGTCCTTTGTGTGATGTAATAATGATGCATCTGCGTGTGCCTCTAAAGGGTTTCTGCTATAGAAGACAGAATTGTCTATAGTGGCTTTATTGCAGGAGGAGAGGGAAGTGTTTGAGCCACAGAGGGCTGCATGCAGCCGCACACTGGCTCAGCTCAAGCCATTAATCTGCCAATGAGTAATCTCTGGCACTCAGACAGGCAAGGCCACAGACAGACCAGGACAAACACACACACATGCACGCACACGCACACACACACACGCAGGCGAGCACAGATGAACACACATATAAGAAACAAACATACCTCCTAACATACCTCCTATCAGATAAAATTGCCATTCACTGCTCATTCTATAGCAGTGATATACTCAACCCCGAGGCTCTAGAGAAACCTGTGGCTCCTTTATTTATTTATAAATAAATAAATAAATAAATAAATAAATAAATAAATAAATAAATAAATAAATAAATAAATAAATAAATAGAGGAAAGGGACTTTTGGGGGGGATTGTGGCTCTTACAAAGATTTTTTTTAGGGCAAGGTTGCGTAGCACTGTTCTATAGGAAACGTTGGTGACAGAGAATTGGCACGGTGCCAAAGCATCCAGTGCAGCTGAACTGGAATGTCCTTTTAACTCTCGGAAACAGGAGCTGGGCATTGTTCCCTTCATATAGACTGAGACAAAGGCTGTGTGTGTGTTGTGTGTGTGTGTGTGTGTGTGTGTGTGTGTGTGTGTGTGTGTGTGTGTGTGTGTGTGTGTGTGTGTGTGTGTGTGTGTGTGTGTGTGTGTGTGTGTGTGTGTGTGTGTGTGCGTGCGTGCGTGCGTGCGTGCGTGCGTTGGGCTGGGGCATGTTGGGACATGTTCAATCTATACCACAGTCCTGTGTCAGAGAGCACATGCATACAATCAACAAAGCAATGCAAAGACTCCCATACATACATACACACACACACACACACACACACACACACACACACACACACACAGGTATACACACGTAAGCAGTGAGCACACAGTTCCTACATTGATTGGAGGCCAACAGAGAAGCTGACCAATCAGGGGGCCGCTTATCGATCCCCTCTCTGATAACTGGTTAATGACTGTGACCGTGTGACGCTAGTCATTGATTGACTGTCTGCTTTAATCAAACACTCTGTGCTCCATTATTTGTGAGAGAGACCTTCAACCAACCACATAACTCTTCTGTCTGACAGACACAACACACACACACACACACACACACACACACACACACACACACACACACACACACACACGCACACGCACACGCACACGCACACGCACACGCACACACACGCACACACAGAGAGCCAATGAGTCAAGGTGATTTTGACAAGTCCCGTTAGCCCATCTGACATCTGATAGAGTGCACTCAAAACTACGAGTGTAATTGTTTGAGAGCAGCCGTCGCTCTTTAGAATGACTCAGCTGGACTGGCACTGAGACATACGCACGTCCTCAGACAGACAGGACGCAGCAGTGTGGCCAGGGGAAATCACATCCAGCACCCGGTCAATTAGCACTGGCGCCCCCCAGGGGTGTGTGCTCTGCCCCTGGTTCTTCCTCCTCTCCACGAACGACTGCACATTGGGGAACCCATCTGTCGAACTCCTGAAATTTGCAGATGAGGGTCATCATCGGCCTCATCCGAGACGGTGACGAGTCTGCGTGCGTACAGACAGGAGGTTGAACAGCTGGCCCTCTCTGGTGCGTGCGGTCAGAACAACCTGGAGCCGAACAAGCTCAGAACTGTAGAGATAATAGTGGACTTCAGGAGGAGCCCCCCAGCACTGCCCCCTCCCCTCTCACCGTATCCAACAGCAGCACTGTGTCTACGGTGGAATCCTACAAGTTCCTGGGATCTATTATCTCCCAGGACCTTATGTGGGAGGCCAAGGTAGGCACCATCATCAAGAAGGCCCAGCAGAGGTTGCACGTCCTACGCCAGCTCACAAAGTACAAACTGTCTGGTTTGGCTCTGCCACCAAACACGACAGGCACAGAAGTCAGGAGGACTGCAGAGAAAATCATCAGTGCCAACCTGCCCTCCATCCAGGACTTGAACTCCTCCAAAGCAGAGCTGCAATGATGAATTGATTATTCGATCGTCAGAAAGTTAATCGTCAACTATTTTTTAGAATCGATCATTGTTTGTCAACCCTGTGTGGCTTATTTATACATATACTGTACATACATTTAATTCATATATGTATTTAAAATCAAATTTCACACACTTATTATTGTAATATAACTGTTTAAATGCACTCCTGTCTTTTGTTTGTCATAGCCTGTGCACACCTTTTTTGTGTGAGTACATTGAGAGCAATGCAAACCGTATTTGTACATACTTGGCCAATAAAGCTGATCCTGATTCTGATTCTCATCTTGTTAGCCTTTTATTAGCCTTTTGTTAGCCCCACCTATGGGCCTGAGGGCCAAATTGAGACATAAGTTGTTGCTGTGGTTGTTGTTCTTGTTGCTGCTGTTGTTTTTCACTGAAGCAAGCTGGTTCTGGACAGAGTAAAGAATACGTTGATAGCCTTTTGAGTGTTGCCTCAAATCCTGTCTGCTACTCTTGTTTTCCTGACATGGTACATAATGGGATTTTAATGGAGTATAGACCCATTTGTTGACAAAAATGTACACCTGGCCCGTCGTGCATGGCTAGAGAAGACAGAGTGAAGCCTTCGCCGTGGGGCTGGCACTGGTTGCTATAGTAACTGTAGTCAGACATGAGTTTGGATGGTGGGGAGGGTGCCGAGTCAGCGCTTGTCGGTAAGGCGACCCTGAACAAGTCTGAAACCTCTCGGAGGCATGTCTGTCAGACAGGACTATATATCATGGCACCCTTTTCACAGTTTATACCCATGGCCTAGATAACACCTGTTTACATGGCACCCACTAGACTGGAGAACACCATGAGCTGCCTCATGTCTCACTACAATGTACAGTCCATCACCATAATGTATTAAACACAACCATGCTGATGAGTTCACTAATTAAGCTAATTCATACATTAATTAGCACATATGTATAATGTCTTCACATAACACGTGGGTGGTATTAATATGAACTCTGTATCTCAAACCATGAAGGAGTTCTAGTAGTTGGTTCAGCAAGGTGCTCTACTACTATCTGCTCTATGAAGAGAACCTATCCACCTTATTTTTGAATGCCCCACTGTACAAATAATTGTGGGTACAAGTTCCGGTTTAACGTGACTTATTGTTGCAGCTTGCCATTTCCTTTGTTATACTCTTTGGCTGCAGACCCGAATTATAAACCGGAAACTGGAGTACGTTATAAAAGTTATAAATATAGTCACGTTATAAACAACTAACCAACGCTGGGGGTCCGTATGGAAAGTGTTACTCGAAATGGTTAAAAGGTAAATCAATTTGGTCATTTAGTGGCGTTTTACTGCCATGTATCATAGCTAGCTAGCCGCTAACATTAGCCACAGTAGGCTGCGCACTGCGCTCTTAAAGGGATATTTATCGACGAGATTTTTGCCAAGCTGGACCTGATTAGTGATTTGCTCCGTTCGCCCAGACGGGTGTCAAGCTGTCAGCAACAAGGCTGGGAAGATCACACCAGAAGAAAAACGCATAGGCATCATGGCCGCTAGAAATAAGGTGGATAGTGGTGTGTTAATTTTCTATCCTTCATATTGTTCTTGACATATTGTGTTCACGAGACAGACAGACATGGCGGTGGTGGGACAGAATAAATGACAAATATAAAAAGCTCCGCCCACAGTCAGCGGTGTGAAACCAAAGCACCATTAAGTGGCAGGCCGACATTACCTGGCTTTTATTTTGTAGGAAATCAATCACAGAGAGCCTTCATCATGGATGGTGTTGTGTGTCTCAACATGATACATGTGACAATAGGTCATGTGGTGTCGTTTCCATGTGCGTGCGCGTGCGTGCGTGCGTGCGTAGCGTGCGTGGCATGCGTGGCGTGCGTGCACGTGAATTCGTCTGTCCACCAGGGAAAGTGTGCTGGTGATAACTGGTAGTCTCTGTCAGGCACAGCTGGAGCAGCAGGAGAGCAGAGCACTGCGGAATTCCCCACCAGCTATTTACTACCAAGACAGGCTATTTATAGCCCACACAGACACAAACAGCCATACTGTAGTGTTTGCATAGGGCCATGAGTGTATCTTTCACACACGTACGTACACACAAACCCACACACACACTCACTCACACATGCACACACGTGCGCACGCACACACACACACACACACACACGCAACACATGCACTGACACACACACACACACACACACACACAGTGCTCAAGTACAGAAAACAACAGTGTAGGTGTCCACAGAAGTACAGGCAGGTGCATCCCTTTCAAGACTACACAGCATATAAATTGATTGCCCCTAGCATACTTCCTGTTGCAGTGTTTCCCAATACTTTAGCTGGCAGGAAATAAGCTAGGTTTCAAAATGTTCCCTAGCAACACAATTCTGTGAATACCGTCTATAAATCCACGTGTCGCAAAGCGTGTGTGTGTGTGTGTGTGTGTGTGGCCACATTTGTGGGACACGCACAGCTGCTGCAGGAGGAAATATTGGTCTGTTAACAGAATCTCATTTCAGACTAGTGACGAGACAAACACACACCTACACACACCTACACCCCTACACACACACACACACCTACACCCCTACACACACACCTAAACACACCTACACCCCTACACGCTCACTCAAGGCTACCTCTGCTAATGAGTAACCCTGACCTAAACCCCCTGCCCCAGGGTGTGGTGTGGTATTTTGTGTTGTGTGGGTTTATGCACATGGTGTGTGTGTGTGTGTGTGTGTGTGTGTGTGTGTGTGTGTGTGTGTGTGTGTGTGTGTGTGTGTGTGTGTGTGTGTGTGTGTTTGCGTGTGTGCGTGTGCATTGAGGGGGAGGTCCCATGATATTAATCTTACCTAAGCAGAAGCTCTTTGGGGAGCTTCTTGTTAATGGGGGCTTCATCGCTGTTCGAGAACACCTGCCGAGACACAAGAAAAACAACAACGTTGACGTTAGTGCTACGTGCTACGTGCTACGTGCGTTTGTCTGCTGGTCAAGAGAAAGACATAAGCTGTCACCATGGTAACAGGCATCCAAACATACAAGAACACACAGCAGCATTACCGCCGTTATTAGTACCAGCACTCGACACCAGGCAAATACAGGGCTACACCAGGACGATTTTTATTCATTACAAATTCTATTGGAGGATAAACCCCTTGTGACTATGATGATGGACCATCTCGTTTTCGAGGGGGTCCTTCAACTCAAATGTAAAAGTGAGATTGCCATTTATTGCTTTATGAAACGGCACTCGCTTTTGAATTGGACTGAAAATACAATTGGATGATTGGATTGCAGTGAAAGTGTCGATGAACCTAGTATTCCATAAGCTCCTGAGAAGTAACCTATTACTTACTTAAGCTATTCTAAATAAACAAGTGAAGGTTACATTCGGCTTTCTCATTTCCCTTCCATACAAGCTTCTTATAACCCTGTTAGCCTGCTCAGCTAACTCCGTTAGCCTGCTCAGCTCGCTGGCATGCTTAGCTCAATTAGTTAGTCTACTCGCTGGATGTCTGGCCATCTGCTGATTGGGAAACACACACGCCATGTACACACTACACACACACACACACACACACACACACACACACACACACACACTAGTAGCAGGTAATTCTAGTCAGTGCCTCTCTGTGTGGAGAACAGAGGCAGAACATTCGAGATCAGGTGGGCTGTGTTCATCCATGAATTTAAATTACGGCGCATACACCCACGTCCTCTGTGCCTCTGTGAGATGCCAGTGATACACTTGTATCCTCTAAAGGCTCGGAAACTCTATCTAATGAGGGGACTCCCTGCTGTTTCTCACACACACACACACACACACACACACACACACACACACACACACACACACACACACACACACACACACACACACACACACACACAAACGTAACAGAAATAGGGGAGTAAGGAAATGCATAGAGAAACCAGAAAGGTTTATTTTGGAATGTCTGAGCTACAGCTAGCTCCATGACACACACAACCGCCTGGGGGGAGGGAGAGAGGGAGAGAGAGAGAGAGAGAGAGAGAGTTACTGTTACTGAGTAACAAAATGTCTTGTTTTTTGTTTTTGCTTTTTTAATTACAAAGTGTTGCTATATGTATATTTTGGCAATGTAAGATGCACCTTATCATGCCAATAAAGCCATTTCGAACTGAATTGAATTGAGAGAGAGAGAGAGAGAGAGAGAGAGAGAGAGAGAGAGAGAGAGAGAGAGAGAGAGAGAGAGAGAGAGAGAGAGGTGGTAGGGGGGAGTAACAGACTGAGGAAAACAAAGGCATGGGAGAAAAAGGGGCGACTAAGAGGACGATGACAGGAAAGAAAAGAGGGAGAAGGGAGAGAGAGGTGAAGAGGGAGAGAGGGAGGAAGTGAACGCCATGACAGGAAGTGGGGTCAAGAAGAGAGGTGGCCCGGCCAAACATGAACCAAAGCTGGTTTGAATTTTAACATCCTTAACAGCTCAGGTAACATCGCGGCAGGCGAAAAGGTTCGAAACACAGGTTTAATTAACTTTAAGATTAACTCTGTCCAATAACGCCCCTGAATAGTTTCATTACTAAAAAACCATTTCCATCGTCAGTCCCCGCTGAAGATAACCCCCTGATAATAACTTTGAATAACACAATTTCATAAATCTACCCGTGAGAATTGGGGTCAAGTCCCTTCCGTATATCAACTCTATCTACTGTGGGAATGTTTGAGAGTAGAGTCTTTATCGTTATCAAATGACTTTCCGTTTCAAATTACAATCCGAATTGAGCGATGGGGAAGTAAACTGACCCTAATCTTGCTGTACACATCAGCTGATTGACTATTAGGGAGGGGACTTGGCTTCTCCAAGGACTAGATTGATCCATGTCTCTCCAGCTCCAAAGCCAGAGATGGTGTTCCAAACTTAGGACTTCATTCAAAACCACCCAATGTCACTCACCTCTGACCTCTCCTTCTACATACATGTGCTTATACAGAGAATTTTGGAACGACCTAATCTAGATAGGTTGTGATCAAGCCTGGTGATGCATGATACTAGCCTGGGTAAACCCAGTCACGAAGACTTCGTGACTGATAGCACATAGAGGTCACGTGGAGGCTGGGTTTACCCAAACTAGCATGATACACTATGGGTGTAACAATACGTTTTAACGATACGATGCGTATCACGATACGTGGTTGCGATACGCTACAAGGGCGATATTGCCTCATTAAGGGTGCTTTCTCACTTGCGCCCCGGTACCGTTCCCGAGCACACTTGTCCCCCAAATTTACCCCAGTTTTGGAACATTTGACGAGTGTGAACGTTGCGTACCGTTCCGTTCTGTGCCCAGGGGCGCGCAACGGGGGAACCGTGACAGGATCCACTTGAAAAGGTGATCTGGGGAGCGCTTTGGCGTGCCCGGGCACGGAACACTTGCGAGTGTGAAAGCCAACCGTTCCGAACCACATAGACAACAAACGGGCGACGATCAACTCCAGGCATAGGTGATGATGCAAGTCAGTGCACTCTCTTCAGTTTCCGAGTGTGGAAGAAATGCTGTAATGTGAAAGCTGACCAGCGGGGGAGAGGGGCGGGGGGACAATCGTTCCCGAGTGCGGAAGAGAACGAAACGAACGCAATCGTTCCCAGTGAGAAAGCAACCTTAGAGCGATGCATGATGATTCAATGACTTGAAATTGATACAGTTACTTTTTTGGGGGCCAAAAATAGATGCGTTGCATGGAATGTTTGTGTAGTTCTGTCTTCCACTACGGCTGTCTGTAACCATTGGTAACCACTTGCACAGTGGTAGAGTAGGTAAAACACTGGAACAGCATGATAATGCTATTTTACTGTGACTTGTTGATCCAGACAGTAATAAGACACCATGTTTTTGTTTATATATATTTCTCATATATCAATGCATAGTAACCATTGTCTGTTCCATTGCCATGTACAAAAAGAAGGTTCCTAGGTTACAGGCGGCCATCCAGGAAGAAAGAGGACTCCACAAACATTCAGTGCAAGGCCTCTATTCATTCTGTGTGTGGAAAATACATCCACATAACGTTTGTTGTGCTAAATACAAGGCACAAATTCTTAGTATGTAAGTATGGATACAATCGGTTATTTGCATTGCAAAATGATTTTAGATCGATACAAGTCACACTAGAATTAAATGGAGAAGTAGAAGTAGATGTAGTTGGAATAGGAATTATGAATCGATAGATCGATGCAGTAGATACCCCTAATGATGGCAACCACTTTGCATTGGTCTCCTTCCAGCCCAGTAACACTATCAAATGTAGTGTAGAGCCTTTTTGTGTTGTGGCTTCAGTTTGCCAACTGTACCAGACAAAACCGTCCCTGTTTGAATAGTTGAATAGATACTGGAAAAGACTACTTAGCTGTGCATCCCCCAAAAAGTATGGCTGTTATTTGATAGGATCGCGTTGGTGAGTTAACGAACACCGATACGTTTTCCGCTACATTTCAATGGAGTGGAAGTGGAACAGCTGAGCAACACACAAAGACATTAGGCGTTGTGCAGCACACAGCTGATTCTCTTGCGCCCTACCTCAATGTTGTGTAAGCCTAACCCCATGGAAGAAGCTGTCAGACACAGTGGCATGACCGCAGTACTTGCCCCGTCATATCTGGGCCTTGGCTGCTGCATAATCAAAGCCAGGTTCAAAGCTAACTCCGGTATGCATTCCTCATTAATGGCCGTCACCTCGGTGTCCTCATGCCCCGGGTCCCTGTGCCAACGGGGCAGCATTCCCGAGCAGGGAGTTCCTCTCTCTGCAATCATACTCCTATTCCTAGCAGGCCAACTGAGGTCTTGAATGAAAAGAAAATCTGTGGGGTTTTTTGGGACCTGCACGAGCATGACTCATGTCATGTTTTTCCACATAAACTATGAAATAATTATGCACCAATGTAACATTAACAATCATATTTTCTGTTTTATGGATCTATGTGCTGGGCTGCAATACCGCATCTAAAAGAAGCTTGGGTAATATGTGTTTATGCTAAAGCAGTGGTTCTCAAACCTTTTCACATGAAGGACCCCTAAACTGACACAAAGTATTAGACCACGGACGGACCCCCAAGGACCCCTGGCGGTCCCCGGTCCCGACTTTGAGAACCACCCTACTAAAGCGTCATCTCAGGGGTATTTGTCCCATTTCCTTGAGTACAGTCTACTCTACCACCACCACCACCTCCTCTCTCTCTCTCTCTCCATTCTCTCTCTTTCTCCCTCTGACACACATACTCCAGGTTGGTTCCCACCATATTATGCTGGTTTCCACCCTGTTTCTAAGAGGCTTATGGGAAATTTACTGATATGGCAAAACACATCAGCACCACCGCCAACTTCTGTTCTCAGTCACTCACTGTTCACACTACTGACTAGCATCCAGTGGCTGAACACCTGACAGAGTAAGTCAAGTGCCATCTCTCTCAATAGAATCTCAACAACGTGAATAGCTTATATTTTCGCATAAATAACACAGCTTGGGGAACCTATATAACCAGCTGCTTTGAGGATGGTTAGCATAATAAGAAAATGTCAACAAAGCCAAGCATGAAAATGATCATAACACAAAGGTATTATGCATGACTTGTGCGTCATGATCTAAGTTCTATTCCAACGCAATCTCTAAACTTGTATGCCCTTCGACACGAAAACATGTATGGGCATGTTGTGTACCGATCATACACATCAATATCCATGTTAGGTCACAGCAAGATATGGAAGAAAATATATAAATGATACACGTTACATAGTTACTTGAACATGGGACCCAAAAGGACCATATCTGTAGCACATGGTAGTGACTGCTAGAGGAAAAAAGAAGGCACCCAAACAGTCTGCGATGTGAAACACTGTTACACAATGTTATTGGCCAAATCCAAAGGTTGACAAATGAAATGCTGCTACACTGCACCGCCAGTATTTACAGTCAGTCAGTCCCCTCCTGAAAGCCTGTCTCCCCTCAGGCTACAGTACCAGTCCCGGCCAGCCCTAACACACAGACTATCCCCAGCCACAGCCCTCTTGTCCCGCAGTCCTGAGCTCCATGTTGTCGCTGTCAGCTGGTACGCCTGGACAATAACAGGATTTCGGATTACCCTTGACCAACAAAAAGCCTCGGCTCCCTCCCGCATGTAAAATTAGACCAGTGCACGGTCGAACACACATACACAGACAGACACGGACACATACACGCATACATATTCAGACACACGCAAACACGCACAGTATAGCGTGTATGACTCCCACGTCTACGAGAAACAAACAGTTGAATCGTTGGTGGTCAACTCCCTCTATCATAACGTTACCTCGAACCGGCCCTTGGTGATGCCGTTCATGTCTCACCGCGCAGACAGACACCAGTCTAGGGCGAGAGAGAGCCGTTTGACGAATGCCGTATTGTTTTTGTCGCCGTTTTCGGTCGGTCGGGGTAGGAGCCGAGCTGCCTGGAGCTGCGGGTCCTCTCACCCGCCCAGCCGTCGGCGAGGCTCCTGTCTCCGGGTCAGCGGCGAGGGTAGTGTCGGTCCGGTGTGCGAGCCTGGGGGAACGTTAACGGTCGTTGTCTCGGAGACCAACGGCTCTGGAGCCCGTCTCATCACAGAGCTAACCAAAATAACAATAATAACATGGACGGTCTGTCAAGTGACTTCACTTCCGCCTCTCCCTTCATCGCTCCGGCGCAAGTCAACTGGACCCAAATCCCCCAACTCGGCTAAAACGACCAGATAAACGCGCGAATAACTCCCACGTTCGTTTATCATAACATTATATTAATCGCCAAATGTCCGCGTGGCGACTGACATTATTGTTTTCCGCCGTGTTTTCCTTTTTATTTGTGAGGAAGGGGCGGGCTTACGTGACGTCATTGCTGCGGGAAAAGCACGCGTGGTCGATTTGTTTTGATTGTGGGGGTCTTGCAGAGATTTTTAAAATTTACTAACAACAAATTTTGAGTGTTTTTACCCAATTAGTCACGGGTATATATAACGGTGCCAAATAAACCCATGACCTGACACGAACCCGCGGTCCAAGATTTTCTATCCACTAGATGTAACTCAGTCTGCTCCATCTGCAGCAGAGCAGACTGACTGACACACACGCCAAGCAACGGGTATTTGCATACCGAGGCAGCCAAGGACGTATTGACATGAGAGAGGGGAGCGAGTCTGAAAACAGTGCTATTATTGCGGGTTTTGAATAAAGGTAAGAAGACTAGAGTTTGAGTTGTGCATCTCCAATGAAATAATATTTACACAGGCGTTCCCTAAATCCACTGCTAGAGGGCGCACTTACACAACCAGCCTCTCTTCACCCCGCCTGCACTCAGCAGGGACAGCTGAGGCAACCGCCATGCCATGGAGGGTCAAGTAAGTCTGCATTACTCCATCCACATCTGATCTGATTTCACTGATTTTATTAGCCAATAGTCAATATAGTCACAAGCTCCTAAACGTTTTAATGACAAGGACATCTAAAAAGATGTTCTGTTAATTCAGTCACAGACAGTCCTGTTTGGTAAGACTTTGTCTGACCCCATCTGGCAAGGTTTTTTATTATTTAGATGTTTAGTGCATAATACTGTAGGTGGGGAGATAACAGCAGGGAGAGTGAGACCTCAGAACTGAATTATCATCCTCAGACATTCTTATATTCTGCTCTCTCTTCCAGTAAATGAAAAAATAATAAAATTTAACAATTCTGTTTCATCTGGGGGGCCGCTGCAGCACTCTCTTTGACGCCGTATTGCCATTTATTGAAATAAAGAAAACAAGATGTTATTTCTTGATTTACAGACAGGCCAAAAGCTACAGAATGTTCAGACAAAGTAGATGAATATTTCTACAGTTTTACAAATTAGACCACATTAGATTTTGTCTCAGCATCTCCCATCTGATAAGATTTTAGCTTTTGTGACGACCCTCCCACTCTCCTGGCCCTGTCTTGCAGGAGCCTGGTGTTGGAGTCGTTAGGCTGATTGGGTGCACCTGGGCCCTCATTGTGGTTGAGAAGACCTTTATTATTGTTGACTCCCCTCATTTGCTACTTCCTTGAGCCGGGACAGGGGTTATGAGAAGTCATACACCAAAGTAAAAGTTAAAACAATAATTTAGTCACTTAAACTAAGGTGAAATAACTAGACAACACAAACTACATTCAATAAATGTACAGAACTAAAGATGCATCGGTGAGGAGGGAGAGACTGAATGGTCTGAAGGTCTTCTTAAGCCCAATGAGTGCACCGGGACCAGGTGCACCCAATCAGCCTAAAGAGCCCAACACCAGGCTCCTGCAAGACAGGAGTGACAGAGTGACAGGGTCGTCATGTCATACTTTTAGATGTTTTATTTCAGAAAGGGTATGAAACGCATGCATGACCAAAATAGTCATACATTCTGTTATAGTGAAAATGAATTACCCTTTTTGCTGGGGACCCCTGGAATCCCCTCAAAGACCACTTGGGGTCCCTGGACCCCACTTCGAGAACCACTGACCTTGATTATTCAATGCACCTGCCCTCTGCCAATAGGACTAATTGATTAATTAGCCATTCAAAACCATGTTATAGCATGCATAGCGAAGTTTGAGGGGTGATTACTACAAAACACAATTACTGCTTTAAACTACATATACTGTACATACATATCTCAACATGTATACTGTAGAAAAGGCTCCGTAATGCCCCACCATCAGGCCTGTTCGAACCGAAGGAGCCCACGACCCAACGATGATGTCACCGCCGTGACATCATCGGCGATGATGTCAGAGTTCACCTTGTGAGGTCATCTGTGATGTCAGAGTTTCCCCTGTGAGGTCATCGGTGATGTCAGACGGTCTAGGCTGTCTCCAGACTGTGATGTCAGACGTGACCTTGTGAGGTCATCAATGATGTCATACCTCCCGGGACGTTGTGACCTCACCAATTATGTCATACCTCGAATGTGGGAGGTATAAAAGCGATGTTCTACTATGCTATGCTGTTCTCTCTCTCTGTAATCTGCTAGCCACCTATATCTCTACTACTCTGTATGTTGCTTGCCCTGCTATCTGCCTGATATTCCCAATAAAAGCCTGAAAGACATCTCTGTGGTTCTAACCGATCACTCCTCGCGAGCTCTTACCTAAGATCCAGCGAAACTCAACAAACTTCCTTACGTATGTATGCGCGTGCGTGAGAACGTAGCCTACATGAGTCTCATGCTAAAGTTTATTCCTTCATGTGCATCATGTGCTTCCAAGTTTTTGGCCCACCCCGTCTCGTCTCACTGCATTGCATGGTAATTAAGAATCTCTCATCAAAAGTCAAATTAATTAACTCAGCCCTTTAAATAGCTCCATGCCCGTCTCATCCTGACTCGGCTGTGACTGGCAGCTCGGTGTTGAATGTGCTCTGATACTCCCAGAGACTCCACTAATGTCAAGCCAGGCTGAGTCTGTTCAAACAGAGATTGTCTCTATCAAACACAGCTAGTCTATTCAACTTATGCAGAAGAGACTGTCTGGCTTGAGAGACTAACAGGAAGTGTAAATACAAGATGTTCCGATTGTATTTACACTTCCTGTGACTCATAAACCTCGTCTGACCTACTTTGAGCAGGTAAAACAGCCGGCGTTTTGAACAGTAAGTCGTGATACAATGGATCAAGTGCTGCATAAGGTGAATAGAGATCATATCAAAGAAGGAAAGTCTATCCCAATTTGGGAGGGATTGCATACTATTGGGTGCACTGTCCAATATGCTTCTATTATGTTAGACAAAAACACACACATGCTCACTTGTGTATGTGATCCACAATTGTGCCCCCCCCCCCCTCCGATATCCAATAACTTTTTTTTTTGCTGATTGCCGCTACCGATATATGTGCGCATGCCACCCCCCACATAATTTCACCGAATTTCAGAGAACATCGATGTTCTCCTGAATTAACACATTATTATGCCTACTCTTATCATGATGGCCCACTGGCAGATGCAGACATAAATACTGCTTTTCAAAATGTATACATTCACTGGCTAAAATAAGAAAACTACTTCGACTTTAGTGTAACAAATGACTGTGAGTCCTTGTGAGTCCAGAGTGGTAACAAGTAGGTTGGTTAAACTCACTCCCCTGTATAAAGGCCAGTTAACCAGCTCTGCCAGCATAACTAACACGTGCGCTTTGGAAGAGGGAGGTCGGTGGATCGAATCCTGCTCCTCCCCTGGGTAAGCCCCTGACATGGGTTGCTGCCAGAGTACCATCAACACAACGCAGGGTTACATTAGGTTAGGTAAAACATGCCATATTTTGATTTGTGTAATGTTTTCTTTCAAACAATATGAAGTATTTAGTCAAGCATCAAGCATTTGAGCATAATTAAAGCAACATTTTATCGTTTCGGGGCGATGCCGATATTTCATTTTAAAGCCTTTATCGACCGATACCAATGACGTGCCGATATGAGCGTGCATCCCTAGTA
>NW_028151244.1:0-38574 GCF_964638095.1 Poromitra crassiceps
ACCAGAGAGGCTAAGACTGCATTGACTCAGTGCGGTATTCAGCCTCTCTGGTGTCAAGTCTGACTTTGAAAAAAAAAAAAAAAATCCAAAATCAGACAGAGTGTTGAGACCAGAGAGGCTAAGACCGCATTGACTCAGTGCGGTATTCAGCCTCTCTGGTGTCAAGTCTGACTTTGAAAAAAAAAAAAAAAATCCAAAATCAGACAGAGTGTTGAGACCAGAGAGGCTAAGACCGCATTGACTCAGTGCGGTATTCAGCCTCTCTGGTGTCAAGTCTGACTTTGGAAAAAAAAAAAAAATCCAAAATCAGACAGAGTGTTGAGACCAGAGAGGCTAAGACCGCATTGACTCAGTGCGGTATTCAGCCTCTCTGGTGTCAAGTCTGACTTTGAAAAAAAAAAAAAAATCCAAAATCAGACAGAGTGTTGAGACCAGAGAGGCTAAGACCGCATTGACTCAGTGCGGTATTCAGCCTCTCTGGTGTCAAGTCTGACTTTGAAAAAAAAAAAAAAAATCCAAAATCAGACAGAGTGTTGACACCAGAGAGGCTAAGACCGCATTGACTCAGTGCGGTATTCAGCCTCTCTGGTGTCAAGTCTGACTTGAAAAAAAAAAAAAAAATCCAAAATCAGACAGAGTGTTGAGACCAGAGAGGCTAAGACCGCATTGACTCAGTGCGGTATTCAGCCTCTCTGGTGTCAAGTCTGACTTTGAAAAAAAAAAAAAAAATCCAAAATCAGACAGAGTGTTGAGACCAGAGAGGCTAAGACCGCATTGACTCAGTGCGGTATTCAGCCTCTCTGGTGTCAAGTCTGACTTTGAAAAAAAAAAAAAAAATCCAAAATCAGACAGAGTGTTGAGACCAGAGAGGCTAAGACCGCATTGACTCAGTGCGGTATTCAGCCTCTCTGGTGTCAAGTCTGACTTTGAAAAAAAAAAAAAAAATCCAAAATCAGACAGAGTGTTGACACCAGAGAGGCTAAGACCGCATTGACTCAGTGCGGTATTCAGCCTCTCTGGTGTCAAGTCTGACTTTGAAAAAAAAAAAAAAAATCCAAAATCAGACAGAGTGTTGAGACCAGAGAGGCTAAGACCGCATTGACTCAGTGCGGTATTCAGCCTCTCTGGTGTCAAGTCTGACTTTGAAAAAAAAAAAAAAATCCAAAATCAGACAGAGTGTTGAGACCAGAGAGGCTAAGACCGCATTGACTCAGTGCGGTATTCAGCCTCTCTGGTGTCAAGTCTGACTTTGAAAAAAAAAAAAAAAATCCAAAATCAGACAGAGTGTTGACACCAGAGAGGCTAAGACCGCATTGACTCAGTGCGGTATTCAGCCTCTCTGGTGTCAAGTCTGACTTTGAAAAAAAAAAAAAAAATCCAAAATCAGACAGAGTGTTGAGACCAGAGAGGCTAAGACCGCATTGACTCAGTGCGGTATTCAGCCTCTCTGGTGTCAAGTCTGACTTTGAAAAAAAAAAAAAAAAATCCAAAATCAGACAGAGTGTTGAGACCAGAGAGGCTAAGACCGCATTGACTCAGTGCGGTATTCAGCCTCTCTGGTGTCAAGTCTGACTTTGAAAAAAAAAAAAAAAATCCAAAATCAGACAGAGTGTTGACACCAGAGAGGCTAAGACCGCATTGACTCAGTGCGGTATTCAGCCTCTCTGGTGTCAAGTCTGACTTTGAAAAAAAAAAAAAAATCCAAAATCAGACAGAGTGTTGAGACCAGAGAGGCTAAGACCGCATTGACTCAGTGCGGTATTCAGCCTCTCTGGTGTCAAGTCTGACTTTGAAAAAAAAAAAAAAAATCCAAAATCAGACAGAGTGTTGACACCAGAGAGGCTAAGACCGCATTGACTCAGTGCGGTATTCAGCCTCTCTGGTGTCAAGTCTGACTTTGAAAAAAAAAAAAAAAATCCAAAATCAGACAGAGTGTTGAGACCAGAGAGGCTAAGACCGCATTGACTCAGTGCGGTATTCAGCCTCTCTTGGTGTCAAGTCTGACTTTGAAAAAAAAAAAAAAAATCCAAAATCAGACAGAGTGTTGAGACCAGAGAGGCTAAGACCGCATTGACTCAGTGCGGTATTCAGCCTCTCTGGTGTCAAGTCTGACTTTGAAAAAAAAAAAAAAAAATCCAAAATCAGACAGAGTGTTGAGACCAGAGAGGCTAAGACCGCATTGACTCAGTGCGGTATTCAGCCTCTCTGGTGTCAAGTCTGACTTTGAAAAAAAAAAAAAAAATCCAAAATCAGACAGAGTGTTGACACCAGAGAGGCTAAGACCGCATTGACTCAGTGCGGTATTCAGCCTCTCTGGTGTCAAGTCTGACTTTGAAAAAAAAAAAAAAAAATCCAAAATCAGACAGAGTGTTGAGACCAGAGAGGCTAAGACCGCATTGACTCAGTGCGGTATTCAGCCTCTCTGGTGTCAAGTCTGACTTTGAAAAAAAAAAAAAAAATCCAAAATCAGACAGAGTGTTGAGACCAGAGAGGCTAAGACCGCATTGACTCAGTGCGGTATTCAGCCTCTCTGGTGTCAAGTCTGACTTTGGAAAAAAAAAAAAAAATCCAAAATCAGACAGAGTGTTGAGACCAGAGAGGCTAAGACCTGCATTGACTCAGTGCGGTATTCAGCCTCTCTGGTTTCAAGTCTGATTTTGGAAAAAAAAAAAAAAAAAATCCAAAATCAGACAGAGTGTTGACACCAGAGAGGCTAAGACCGCATTGACTCAGTGCGGTATTCAGCCTTCTCTGGTGTCAAGTCTGACTTTGGAAAAAAAAAAAAAAAATCCAAAATCAGACAGAGTGTTGAGACCAGAGAGGCTAAGACCGCATTGACTCAGTGCGGTATTCAGCCTCTCTGGTGTCAAGTCTGATTTTGGAAAAAAAAAAAAAAATCCAAAATCAGACAGAGTGTTGAGACCAGAGAGGCTAAGACCGCATTGACTCAGTGCGGTATTCAGCCTCTCTGGTGTCAAGTCTGATTTTGGAAAAAAAAAAAAAAATCCAAAATCAGACAGAGTGTTGACACCAGAGAGGCTAAGACCGCATTGACTCAGTGCGGTATTCAGCCTCTCTGGTGTCAAGTCTGACTTTGAAAAAAAAAAAAAAAAATCCAAAATCAGACAGAGTGTTGAGACCAGAGAGGCTAAGACCGCATTGACTCAGTGCGGTATTCAGCCTCTCTGGTGTCAAGTCTGACTTTGAAAAAAAAAAAAAAAATCCAAAATCAGACAGAGTGTTGAGACCAGAGAGGCTAAGACCGCATTGACTCAGTGCGGTATTCAGCCTCTCTGGTGTCAAGTCTGACTTTGGAAAAAAAAAAAAAAAATCCAAAATCAGACAGAGTGTTGACACCAGAGAGGCTAAGACCGCATTGACTCAGTGCGGTATTCAGCCTCTCTGGTGTCAAGTCTGACTTTGGAAAAAAAAAAAAAAAATCCAAAATCAGACAGAGTGTTGAGACCAGAGAGGCTAAGACCGCATTGACTCAGTGCGGTATTCAGCCTCTCTGGTGTCAAGTCTGACTTTGAAAAAAAAAAAAAAAATCCAAAATCAGACAGAGTGTTGAGACCAGAGAGGCTAAGACCGCATTGACTCAGTGCGGTATTCAGCCTCTCTGGTGTCAAGTCTGACTTTGAAAAAAAAAAAAAAAATCCAAAATCAGACAGAGTGTTGAGACCAGAGAGGCTAAGACCGCATTGACTCAGTGCGGTATTCAGCCTCTCTGGTGTCAAGTCTGACTTTGAAAAAAAAAAAAAAATCAAAAATCAGACAGAGTGTTGACACCAGAGAGGCTAAGACCGCATTGACTCAGTGCGGTATTCAGCCTCTCTGGTGTCAAGTCTGACTTTGAAAAAAAAAAAAAAAATCCAAAATCAGACAGAGTGTTGAGACCAGAGAGGCTAAGACCGCATTGACTCAGTGCGGTATTCAGCCTCTCTGGTGTCAAGTCTGACTTTGAAAAAAAAAAAAAAAAATCCAAAATCAGACAGAGTGTTGAGACCAGAGAGGCTAAGACCGCATTGACTCAGTGCGGTATTCAGCCTCTCTGGTGTCAAGTCTGACTTTGAAAAAAAAAAAAAAATCCAAAATCAGACAGAGTGTTGACACCAGAGAGGCTAAGACTGCATTGACTCAGTGCGGTATTCAGCCTCTCTGGTGTCAAGTCTGACTTTGAAAAAAAAAAAAAAAAATCCAAAATCAGACAGAGTGTTGAGACCAGAGAGGCTAAGACCGCATTGACTCAGTGCGGTATTCAGCCTCTCTGGTGTCAAGTCTGACTTTGAAAAAAAAAAAAAAAATCCAAAATCAGACAGAGTGTTGAGACCAGAGAGGCTAAGACCGCATTGACTCAGTGCGGTATTCAGCCTCTCTGGTGTCAAGTCTGACTTTGGAAAAAAAAAAAAAAATCCAAAATCAGACAGAGTGTTGAGACCAGAGAGGCTAAGACTGCATTGACTCAGTGCGGTATTCAGCCTCTCTGGTTTCAAGTCTGATTTTGGAAAAAAAAAAAAAAAAATCCAAAATCAGACAGAGTGTTGACACCAGAGAGGCTAAGACCGCATTGACTCAGTGCGGTATTCAGCCTCTCTGGTGTCAAGTCTGATTTTGGAAAAAAAAAAAAAAAACCAAAATCAGACAGAGTGTTGAGACCAGAGAGGCTAAGACCGCATTGACTCAGTGCGGTATTCAGCCTCTCTGGTGTCAAGTCTGATTTGGAAAAAAAAAAAAAAAATCCAAAATCAGACAGAGTGTTGAGACCAGAGAGGCTAAGACCGCATTGACTCAGTGCGGTATTCAGCCTCTCTGGTGTCAAGTCTGATTTTGGAAAAAAAAAAAAAAATCCAAAATCAGACAGAGTGTTGACACCAGAGAGGCTAAGACCGCATTGACTCAGTGCGGTATTCAGCCTCTCTGGTGTCAAGTCTGACTTTGGAAAAAAAAAAAAAAAATCCAAAATCAGACAGAGTGTTGAGACCAGAGAGGCTAAGACCGCATTGACTCAGTGCGGTATTCAGCCTCTCTGGTGTCAAGTCTGACTTTGAAAAAAAAAAAAAAAATCCAAAATCAGACAGAGTGTTGACACCAGAGAGGCTAAGACTGCATTGACTCAGTGCGGTATTCAGCCTCTCTGGTGTCAAGTCTGACTTTGAAAAAAAAAAAAAAATCCAAAATCAGACAGAGTGTTGAGACCAGAGAGGCTAAGACCGCATTGACTCAGTGCGGTATTCAGCCTCTCTGGTGTCAAGTCTGACTTTGAAAAAAAAAAAAAAAATCCAAAATCAGACAGAGTGTTGAGACCAGAGAGGCTAAGACCGCATTGACTCAGTGCGGTATTCAGCCTCTCTGGTGTCAAGTCTGACTTTGAAAAAAAAAAAAAAATCCAAAATCAGACAGAGTGTTGAGACCAGAGAGGCTAAGACCGCATTGACTCAGTGCGGTATTCAGCCTCTCTGGTGTCAAGTCTGACTTTGAAAAAAAAAAAAAAAATCCAAAATCAGACAGAGTGTTGAGACCAGAGAGGCTAAGACCGCATTGACTCAGTGCGGTATTCAGCCTCTCTGGTGTCAAGTCTGACTTTGGAAAAAAAAAAAAAAATCCAAAATCAGACAGAGTGTTGAGACCAGAGAGGCTAAGACCTGCATTGACTCAGTGCGGTATTCAGCCTCTCTGGTGTCAAGTCTGACTTTGAAAAAAAAAAAAAAAATCCAAAATCAGACAGAGTGTTGAGACCAGAGAGGCTAAGACCGCATTGACTCAGTGCGGTATTCAGCCTCTCTGGTGTCAAGTCTGACTTTGAAAAAAAAAAAAAAAATCCAAAATCAGACAGAGTGTTGAGACCAGAGAGGCTAAGACCGCATTGACTCAGTGCGGTATTCAGCCTCTCTGGTGTCAAGTCTGACTTTGAAAAAAAAAAAAAAATCCAAAATCAGACAGAGTGTTGAGACCAGAGAGGCTAAGACCGCATTGACTCAGTGCGGTATTCAGCCTCTCTGGTGTCAAGTCTGACTTTGAAAAAAAAAAAAAAAATCCAAAATCAGACAGAGTGTTGAGACCAGAGAGGCTAAGACCGCATTGACTCAGTGCGGTATTCAGCCTCTCTGGTGTCAAGTCTGACTTTGGAAAAAAAAAAAAAAAATCCAAAATCAGACAGAGTGTTGAGACCAGAGAGGCTAAGACCTGCATTGACTCAGTGCGGTATTCAGCCTCTCTGGTGTCAAGTCTGACTTTGGAAAAAAAAAAAAAAAAAATCCAAAATCAGACAGAGTGTTGACACCAGAGAGGCTAAGACCGCATTGACTCAGTGCGGTATTCAGCCTCTCTGGTGTCAAGTCTGATTTTGGAAAAAAAAAAAAAAAAAATCCAAAATCAGACAGAGTGTTGAGACCAGAGAGGCTAAGACCGCATTGACTCAGTGCGGTATTCAGCCTCTCTGGTGTCAAGTCTGATTTTGGGAAAAAAAAAAAAAAAATCCAAAATCAGACAGAGTGTTGAGACCAGAGAGGCTAAGACCGCATTGACTCAGTGCGGTATTCAGCCTCTCTGGTGTCAAGTCTGACTTTGGAAAAAAAAAAAAAAAATCCAAAATCAGACAGAGTGTTGACACCAGAGAGTCTAAGACCGCATTGACTCAGTGCGGTATTCAGCCTCTCTGGTGTCAAGTCTGATTTTGGAAAAAAAAAAAAAAATCCAAAATCAGACAGAGTGTTGAGACCAGAGAGGCTAAGACCGCATTGACTCAGTGCGGTATTCAGCCTCTCTGGTGTCAAGTCTGACTTTGAAAAAAAAAAAAAAAATCCAAAATCAGACAGAGTGTTGACACCAGAGAGGCTAAGACTGCATTGACTCAGTGCGGTATTCAGCCTCTCTGGTGTCAAGTCTGACTTTGAAAAAAAAAAAAAAATCCAAAATCAGACAGAGTGTTGAGACCAGAGAGGCTAAGACCGCATTGACTCAGTGCGGTATTCAGCCTCTCTGGTGTCAAGTCTGACTTTGAAAAAAAAAAAAAAATCCAAAATCAGACAGTGTGTTGACACCAGAGAGGCTAAGACCGCATTGACTCAGTGCGGTATTCAGCCTCTCTGGTGTCAAGTCTGACTTTGAAAAAAAAAAAAAAATCCAAAATCAGACAGAGTGTTGAGACCAGAGAGGCTAAGACCGCATTGACTCAGTGCGGTATTCAGCCTCTCTGGTGTCAAGTCTGACTTTGAAAAAAAAAAAAAAAATCCAAAATCAGACAGAGTGTTGAGACCAGAGAGGCTAAGACCGCATTGACTCAGTGCGGTATTCAGCCTCTCTGGTGTCAAGTCTGACTTTGGAAAAAAAAAAAAAAATCCAAAATCAGACAGAGTGTTGAGACCAGAGAGGCTAAGACCTGCATTGACTCAGTGCGGTATTCAGCCTCTCTGGTGTCAAGTCTGACTTTGAAAAAAAAAAAAAAATCCAAAATCAGACAGAGTGTTGACACCAGAGAGGCTAAGACCGCATTGACTCAGTGCGGTATTCAGCCTCTCTGGTGTCAAGTCTGACTTTGAAAAAAAAAAAAAAAAATCCAAAATCAGACAGAGTGTTGAGACCAGAGAGGCTAAGACCGCATTGACTCAGTGCGGTATTCAGCCTCTCTGGTGTCAAGTCTGACTTTGAAAAAAATAGAAAAAAAAATCCAAAATCAGACAGAGTGTTGAGACCAGAGAGGCTAAGACCGCATTGACTCAGTGCGGTATTCAGCCTCTCTGGTGTCAAGTCTGACTTTGAAAAAAAAAAAAAAAATCCAAAATCAGACAGAGTGTTGACACCAGAGAGGCTAAGACCGCATTGACTCAGTGCGGTATTCAGCCTCTCTGGTGTCAAGTCTGACTTTGAAAAAAAAAAAAAAATCCAAAATCAGACAGAGTGTTGACACCAGAGAGGCTAAGACCGCATTGACTCAGTGCGGTATTCAGCCTCTCTGGTGTCAAGTCTGACTTTGAAAAAAAAAAAAAAAATCCAAAATCAGACAGAGTGTTGAGACCAGAGAGGCTAAGACCGCATTGACTCAGTGCGGTATTCAGCCTCTCTGGTGTCAAGTCTGACTTTGAAAAAAAAAAAAAAAAATCCAAAATCAGACAGAGTGTTGAGACCAGAGAGGCTAAGACCGCATTGACTCAGTGCGGTATTCAGCCTCTCTGGTGTCAAGTCTGACTTTGAAAAAAAAAAAAAAAATCCAAAATCAGACAGAGTGTTGACACCAGAGAGGCTAAGACCGCATTGACTCAGTGCGGTATTCAGCCTCTCTGGTGTCAAGTCTGACTTTGGAAAAAAAAAAAAAAAATCCAAAATCAGACAGAGTGTTGAGACCAGAGAGGCTAAGACCGCATTGACTCAGTGCGGTATTCAGCCTCTCTGGTGTCAAGTCTGACTTTGAAAAAAAAAAAAAATCCAAAATCAGACAGAGTGTTGAGACCAGAGAGGCTAAGACCGCATTGACTCAGTGCGGTATTCAGCCTCTCTGGTGTCAAGTCTGACTTTGAAAAAAAAAAAAAAAATCCAAAATCAGACAGAGTGTTGAGACCAGAGAGGCTAAGACCGCATTGACTCAGTGCGGTATTCAGCCTCTCTGGTGTCAAGTCTGACTTTGAAAAAAAAAAAAAAAATCCAAAATCAGACAGAGTGTTGAGACCAGAGAGGCTAAGACCGCATTGACTCAGTGCGGTATTCAGCCTCTCTGGTGTCAAGTCTGACTTTGGAAAAAAAAAAAAAATCCAAAATCAGACAGAGTGTTGAGACCAGAGAGGCTAAGACTGCATTGACTCAGTGCGGTATTCAGCCTCTCTGGTTTCAAGTCTGATTTTGGAAAAAAAAAAAAAAAAAATCCAAAATCAGACAGAGTGTTGACACCAGAGAGGCTAAGACCGCATTGACTCAGTGCGGTATTCAGCCTCTCTGGTGTCAAGTCTGATTTTGGAAAAAAAAAAAAACAACCAAAATCAGACAGAGTGTTGAGACCAGAGAGGCTAAGACCGCATTGACTCAGTGCGGTATTCAGCCTCTCTGGTGTCAAGTCTGATTTTGGGAAAAAAAAAAAAAAATCCAAAATCAGACAGAGTGTTGAGACCAGAGAGGCTAAGACCGCATTGACTCAGTGCGGTATTCAGCCTCTCTGGTGTCAAGTCTGATTTTGAAAAAAAAAAAAAAAATCCAAAATCAGACAGAGTGTTGACACCAGAGAGGCTAAGACCGCATTGACTCAGTGCGGTATTCAGCCTCTCTGGTGTCAAGTCTGATTTTGGAAAAAAAAAAAAAAAATCCAAAATCAGACAGAGTGTTGAGACCAGAGAGGCTAAGACCGCATTGACTCAGTGCGGTATTCAGCCTCTCTGGTGTCAAGTCTGACTTTGAAAAAAAAAAAAAAAATCCAAAATCAGACAGAGTGTTGACACCAGAGAGGCTAAGACTGCATTGACTCAGTGCGGTATTCAGCCTCTCTGGTGTCAAGTCTGACTTTGAAAAAAAAAAAAAAATCCAAAATCAGACAGAGTGTTGAGACCAGAGAGGCTAAGACCGCATTGACTCAGTGCGGTATTCAGCCTCTCTGGTGTCAAGTCTGACTTTGAAAAAAAAAAAAAAAATCCAAAATCAGACAGAGTGTTGAGACCAGAGAGGCTAAGACCGCATTGACTCAGTGCGGTATTCAGCCTCTCTGGTGTCAAGTCTGACTTTGAAAAAAAAAAAAAAAATCCAAAATCAGACAGAGTGTTGAGACCAGAGAGGCTAAGACCGCATTGACTCAGTGCGGTATTCAGCCTCTCTGGTGTCAAGTCTGACTTTGAAAAAAAAAAAAAAATCCAAAATCAGACAGAGTGTTGAGACCAGAGAGGCTAAGACCGCATTGACTCAGTGCGGTATTCAGCCTCTCTGGTGTCAAGTCTGACTTTGAAAAAAAAAAAAAAATCCAAAATCAGACAGAGTGTTGAGACCAGAGAGGCTAAGACCTGCATTGACTCAGTGCGGTATTCAGCCTCTCTGGTGTCAAGTCTGACTTTGAAAAAAAAAAAAAAAATCCAAAATCAGACAGAGTGTTGACACCAGAGAGGCTAAGACCGCATTGACTCAGTGCGGTATTCAGCCTCTCTGGTGTCAAGTCTGACTTTGAAAAAAAAAAAAAAAATCCAAAATCAGACAGAGTGTTGAGACCAGAGAGGCTAAGACCGCATTGACTCAGTGCGGTATTCAGCCTCTCTGGTGTCAAGTCTGACTTTGAAAAAAAAAAAAAAAATCCAAAATCAGACAGAGTGTTGAGACCAGAGAGGCTAAGACCGCATTGACTCAGTGCGGTATTCAGCCTCTCTGGTGTCAAGTCTGACTTTGAAAAAAAAAAAAAAAATCCAAAATCAGACAGAGTGTTGACACAGAGAGGCTAAGACCGCATTGACTCAGTGCGGTATTCAGCCTCTCTGGTGTCAAGTCTGACTTTGAAAAAAAAAAAAAAAATCCAAAATCAGACAGAGTGTTGAGACCAGAGAGGCTAAGACCGCATTGACTCAGTGCGGTATTCAGCCTCTCTGGTGTCAAGTCTGACTTTGAAAAAAAAAAAAAAAATCCAAAATCAGACAGAGTGTTGAGACCAGAGAGGCTAAGACCGCATTGACTCAGTGCGGTATTCAGCCTCTCTGGTGTCAAGTCTGACTTTGAAAAAAAAAAAAAAATCCAAAATCAGACAGAGTGTTGACACCAGAGAGGCTAAGACCGCATTGACTCAGTGCGGTATTCAGCCTCTCTGGTGTCAAGTCTGACTTTTGAAAAAAAAAAAAAAAAATCCAAAATCAGACAGAGTGTTGAGACCAGAGAGGCTAAGACCGCATTGACTCAGTGCGGTATTCAGCCTCTCTGGTGTCAAGTCTGACTTTGAAAAAAAAAAAAAAAATCCAAAATCAGACAGAGTGTTGAGACCAGAGAGGCTAAGACCGCATTGACTCAGTGCGGTATTCAGCCTCTCTGGTGTCAAGTCTGACTTTGAAAAAAAAAAAAAAATCCAAAATCAGACAGAGTGTTGACACCAGAGAGGCTAAGACCGCATTGACTCAGTGCGGTATTCAGCCTCTCTGGTGTCAAGTCTGACTTTGAAAAAAAAAAAAAAAATCCGAAAATCAGACAGAGTGTTGAGACCAGAGAGGCTAAGACCGCATTGACTCAGTGCGGTATTCAGCCTCTCTGGTGTCAAGTCTGACTTTGAAAAAAAAAAAAAAAATCAGACAGAGTGTTGAGACCAGAGAGGCTAAGACCGCATTGACTCAGTGCGGTATTCAGCCTCTCTGGTGTCAAGTCTGACTTTGAAAAAAAAAAAAAAATCCAAAATCAGACAGAGTGTTGAGACCAGAGAGGCTAAGACCGCATTGACTCAGTGCGGTATTCAGCCTCTCTGGTGTCAAGTCTGATTTTGGAAAAAAAAAAAAAAATCCAAAATCAGACAGAGTGTTGACACCAGAGAGGCTAAGACCGCATTGACTCAGTGCGGTATTCAGCCTCTCTGGTGTCAAGTCTGATTTTGGAAAAAAAAAAAAAAAAATCCAAAATCAGACAGAGTGTTGAGACCAGAGAGGCTAAGACCGCATTGACTCAGTGCGGTATTCAGCCTCTCTGGTGTCAAGTCTGACTTTGAAAAAAAAAAAAAAATCCAAAATCAGACAGAGTGTTGAGACCAGAGAGGCTAAGACCGCATTGACTCAGTGCGGTATTCAGCCTCTCTGGTGTCAAGTCTGACTTTGAAAAAAAAAAAAAAAATCCAAAATCAGACAGAGTGTTGAGACCAGAGAGGCTAAGACCGCATTGACTCAGTGCGGTATTCAGCCTCTCTGGTGTCAAGTCTGACTTTGAAAAAAAAAAAAAAAATCCAAAATCAGACAGAGTGTTGACACCAGAGAGGCTAAGACCGCATTGACTCAGTGCGGTATTCAGCCTCTCTGGTGTCAAGTCTGACTTTGAAAAAAAAAAAAAAAAATCCAAAATCAGACAGAGTGTTGAGACCAGAGAGGCTAAGACCGCATTGACTCAGTGCGGTATTCAGCCTCTCTGGTGTCAAGTCTGACTTTGAAAAAAAAAAAAAAAATCCAAAATCAGACAGTGTTGAGACCAGAGAGGCTAAGACCGCATTGACTCAGTGCGGTATTCAGCCTCTCTGGTGTCAAGTCTGACTTTGAAAAAAAAAAAAAAAATCCAAAATCAGACAGAGTGTTGACACCAGAGAGGCTAAGACCGCATTGACTCAGTGCGGTATTCAGCCTCTCTGGTGTCAAGTCTGACTTTGAAAAAAAAAAAAAAAATCCAAAATCAGACAGAGTGTTGAGACCAGAGAGGCTAAGACCGCATTGACTCAGTGCGGTATTCAGCCTCTCTGGTGTCAAGTCTGACTTTGAAAAAAAAAAAAAAAATCCAAAATCAGACAGAGTGTTGAGACCAGAGAGGCTAAGACCGCATTGACTCAGTGCGGTATTCAGCCTCTCTGGTGTCAAGTCTGACTTTGGAAAAAAAAAAAAAATCCAAAATCAGACAGAGTGTTGAGACCAGAGAGGCTAAGACTGCATTGACTCAGTGCGGTATTCAGCCTCTCTGGTTTCAAGTCTGATTTTGGAAAAAAAAAAAAAAAAAAATCCAAAATCAGACAGAGTGTTGACACCAGAGAGGCTAAGACCGCATTGACTCAGTGCGGTATTCAGCTTCTCTGGTGTCAAGTCTGATTTTGGAAAAAAAAAAAAAAACAACCAAAATCAGACAGAGTGTTGAGACCAGAGGCTAAGACCGCATTGACTCAGTGCGGTATTCAGCCTCTCTGGTGTCAAGTCTGATTTTGGGAAAAAAAAAAAAAATCCAAAATCAGACCGAGTGTTGAGACCAGAGAGGCTAAGACCGCATTGACTCAGTGCGGTATTCAGCCTCTCTGGTGTCAAGTCTGATTTTGGAAAAAAAAAAAAAATCCAAAATCAGACAGAGTGTTGACACCAGAGAGGCTAAGACCGCATTGACTCAGTGCGGTATTCAGCCTCTCTGGTGTCAAGTCTGATTTTTGAAAAAAAAAAAAAAAAATCCAAAATCAGACAGAGTGTTGAGACCAGAGAGGCTAAGACCGCATTGACTCAGTGCGGTATTCAGCCTCTCTGGTGTCAAGTCTGACTTTGAAAAAAAAAAAAAAAATCCAAAATCAGACAGAGTGTTGACACCAGAGAGGCTAAGACTGCATTGACTCAGTGCGGTATTCAGCCTCTCTGGTGTCAAGTCTGACTTTGAAAAAAAAAAAAAAAATCCAAAATCAGACAGAGTGTTGAGACCAGAGAGGCTAAGACCGCATTGACTCAGTGCGGTATTCAGCCTCTCTGGTGTCAAGTCTGACTTTGAAAAAAAAAAAAAAAATCCAAAATCAGACAGTGTGTTGACACCAGAGAGGCTAAGACCGCATTGACTCAGTGCGGTATTCAGCCTCTCTGGTGTCAAGTCTGACTTTGAAAAAAAAAAAAAAAATCCAAAATCAGACAGAGTGTTGAGACCAGAGAGGCTAAGACCGCATTGACTCAGTGCTGTATTCAGCCTCTCTGGTGTCAAGTCTGACTTTGAAAAAAAAAAAAAAAATCCAAAATCAGACAGAGTGTTGAGACCAGAGAGGCTAAGACCGCATTGACTCAGTGCGGTATTCAGCCTCTCTGGTGTCAAGTCTGACTTTGGAAAAAAAAAAAAAAATCCAAAATCAGACAGAGTGTTGAGACCAGAGAGGCTAAGACTGCATTGACTCAGTGCGGTATTCAGCCTCTCTGGTGTCAAGTCTGACTTTGAAAAAAAAAAAAAAAATCCAAAATCAGACAGAGTGTTGACACCAGAGAGGCTAAGACCGCATTGACTCAGTGCGGTATTCAGCCTCTCTGGTGTCAAGTCTGACTTTGAAAAAAAAAAAAAAAATCCAAAATCAGACAGAGTGTTGAGACCAGAGAGGCTAAGACCGCATTGACTCAGTGCGGTATTCAGCCTCTCTGGTGTCAAGTCTGACTTTGAAAAAAAAAAAAAAAATCCAAAATCAGACAGAGTGTTGAGACCAGAGAGGCTAAGACCGCATTGACTCAGTGCGGTATTCAGCCTCTCTGGTGTCAAGTCTGACTTTGAAAAAAAAAAAAAAAATCCAAAATCAGACAGAGTGTTGACACCAGAGAGGCTAAGACCGCATTGACTCAGTGCGGTATTCAGCCTCTCTGGTGTCAAGTCTGACTTTGAAAAAAAAAAAAAAAATCCAAAATCAGACAGAGTGTTGACACCAGAGAGGCTAAGACCGCATTGACTCAGTGCGGTATTCAGCCTCTCTGGTGTCAAGTCTGACTTTGAAAAAAAAAAAAAAAATCCAAAATCAGACAGAGTGTTGAGACCAGAGAGGCTAAGACTGCATTGACTCAGTGCGGTATTCAGCCTCTCTGGTGTCAAGTCTGACTTTGAAAAAAAAAAAAAAAATCCAAAATCAGACAGAGTGTTGAGACCAGAGAGGCTAAGACCGCATTGACTCAGTGCGGTATTCAGCGTCTCTGGTGTCAAGTCTGACTTTGAAAAAAAAAAAAAAAATCCAAAATCAGACAGAGTGTTGACACCAGAGAGGCTAAGACCGCATTGACTCAGTGCGGTATTCAGCCTCTCTGGTGTCAAGTCTGATTTTGGAAAAAAAAAAAAAAAAATCCAAAATCAGACAGAGTGTTGAGACCAGAGAGGCTAAGACCGCATTGACTCAGTGCGGTAT
This sequence comes from Poromitra crassiceps, assembly GCF_964638095.1. Lineage (NCBI taxonomy): Eukaryota > Metazoa > Chordata > Actinopteri > Beryciformes > Melamphaidae > Poromitra > Poromitra crassiceps. The sequence goes on from NW_028151244.1 coordinate 14,747, forward strand.
TCAGCCTCTCTGGTGTCAAGTCTGACTTTGAAAAAAAAAAAAAAAATCCAAAATCAGACAGAGTGTTGACACCAGAGAGGCTAAGACTGCATTGACTCAGTGCAGTATTCAGCCTCTCTGGTGTCAAGTCTGACTTTGAAAAAAAAAAAAAAAATCCAAAATCAGACAGAGTGTTGAGACCAGAGAGGCTAAGACCGCATTGACTCAGTGCGGTATTCAGCCTCTCTGGTGTCAAGTCTGACTTTGAAAAAAAAAAAAAAAATCCAAAATCAGACAGTGTGTTGACACCAGAGAGGCTAAGACCGCATTGACTCAGTGCGGTATTCAGCCTCTCTGGTGTCAAGTCTGACTTTGAAAAAAAAAAAAAAAATCCAAAATCAGACAGAGTGTTGAGACCAGAGAGGCTAAGACCGCATTGACTCAGTGCGGTATTCAGCCTCTCTGGTGTCAAGTCTGACTTTGAAAAAAAAAAAAAAAATCCAAAATCAGACAGAGTGTTGAGACCAGAGAGGCTAAGACCGCATTGACTCAGTGCGGTATTCAGCCTCTCTGGTGTCAAGTCTGACTTTGGAAAAAAAAAAAAAAATCCAAAATCAGACAGAGTGTTGAGACCAGAGAGGCTAAGACTGCATTGACTCAGTGCGGTATTCAGCCTCTCTGGTGTCAAGTCTGACTTTGAAAAAAAAAAAAAAAATCCAAAATCAGACAGAGTGTTGACACCAGAGAGGCTAAGACCGCATTGACTCAGTGCGGTATTCAGCCTCTCTGGTGTCAAGTCTGACTTTGAAAAAAAAAAAAAAAATCCAAAATCAGACAGAGTGTTGAGACCAGAGAGGCTAAGACCGCATTGACTCAGTGCGGTATTCAGCCTCTCTGGTGTCAAGTCTGACTTTGAAAAAAAAAAAAAAAATCCAAAATCAGACAGAGTGTTGAGACCAGAGAGGCTAAGACCGCATTGACTCAGTGCGGTATTCAGCCTCTCTGGTGTCAAGTCTGACTTTGAAAAAAAAAAAAAAAATCCAAAATCAGACAGAGTGTTGAGACCAGAGAGGCTAAGACCGCATTGACTCAGTGCGGTATTCAGCCTCTCTGGTGTCAAGTCTGACTTTGAAAAAAAAAAAAAAAATCCAAAATCAGACAGAGTGTTGACACCAGAGAGGCTAAGACTGCATTGACTCAGTGCAGTATTCAGCCTCTCTGGTGTCAAGTCTGACTTTGAAAAAAAAAAAAAAAATCCAAAATCAGACAGAGTGTTGAGACCAGAGAGGCTAAGACCGCATTGACTCAGTGCGGTATTCAGCCTCTCTGGTGTCAAGTCTGACTTTGAAAAAAAAAAAAAAAATCCAAAATCAGACAGTGTGTTGACACCAGAGAGGCTAAGACCGCATTGACTCAGTGCGGTATTCAGCCTCTCTGGTGTCAAGTCTGACTTTGAAAAAAAAAAAAAAAATCCAAAATCAGACAGAGTGTTGAGACCAGAGAGGCTAAGACCGCATTGACTCAGTGCGGTATTCAGCCTCTCTGGTGTCAAGTCTGACTTTGAAAAAAAAAAAAAAAATCCAAAATCAGACAGAGTGTTGAGACCAGAGAGGCTAAGACCGCATTGACTCAGTGCGGTATTCAGCCTCTCTGGTGTCAAGTCTGACTTTGGAAAAAAAAAAAAAATCCAAAATCAGACAGAGTGTTGAGACCAGAGAGGCTAAGACTGCATTGACTCAGTGCGGTATTCAGCCTCTCTGGTGTCAAGTCTGACTTTGAAAAAAAAAAAAAAATCCAAAATCAGACAGAGTGTTGACACCAGAGAGGCTAAGACCGCATTGACTCAGTGCGGTATTCAGCCTCTCTGGTGTCAAGTCTGACTTTGAAAAAAAAAAAAAAAATCCAAAATCAGACAGAGTGTTGAGACCAGAGAGGCTAAGACCGCATTGACTCAGTGCGGTATTCAGCCTCTCTGGTGTCAAGTCTGACTTTGAAAAAAAAAAAAAAAATCCAAAATCAGACAGAGTGTTGAGACCAGAGAGGCTAAGACCGCATTGACTCAGTGCGGTATTCAGCCTCTCTGGTGTCAAGTCTGACTTTGAAAAAAAAAAAAAAAATCCAAAATCAGACAGAGTGTTGAGACCAGAGAGGCTAAGACCGCATTGACTCAGTGCGGTATTCAGCCTCTCTGGTGTCAAGTCTGACTTTGAAAAAAAAAAAAAAAATCCAAAATCAGACAGAGTGTTGAGACCAGAGAGGCTAAGACCGCATTGACTCAGTGCGGTATTCAGCCTCTCTGGTGTCAAGTCTGACTTTGGAAAAAAAAAAAAAAATCCAAAATCAGACAGAGTGTTGAGACCAGAGAGGCTAAGACTGCATTGACTCAGTGCGGTATTCAGCCTCTCTGGTGTCAAGTCTGACTTTGAAAAAAAAAAAAAAAATCCAAAATCAGACAGAGTGTTGACACCAGAGAGGCTAAGACCGCATTGACTCAAGTGCGGTATTCAGCCTCTCTGGTGTCAAGTCTGACTTTGAAAAAAAAAAAAAAAATCCAAAATCAGACAGAGTGTTGAGACCAGAGAGGCTAAGACCGCATTGACTCAGTGCGGTATTCAGCCTCTCTGGTGTCAAGTCTGACTTTGAAAAAAAAAAAAAAAATCCAAAATCAGACAGAGTGTTGAGACCAGAGAGGCTAAGACCGCATTGACTCAGTGCGGTATTCAGCCTCTCTGGTGTCAAGTCTGACTTTGAAAAAAAAAAAAAAAATCCAAAATCAGACAGAGTGTTGACACCAGAGAGGCTAAGACCGCATTGACTCAGTGCGGTATTCAGCCTCTCTGGTGTCAAGTCTGACTTTGAAAAAAAAAAAAAAAATCCAAAATCAGACAGAGTGTTGACACCAGAGAGGCTAAGACCGCATTGACTCAGTGCAGTATTCAGCCTCTCTGGTGTCAAGTCTGACTTTGAAAAAAAAAAAAAAAATCCAAAATCAGACAGAGTGTTGAGACCAGAGAGGCTAAGACCGCATTGACTCAGTGCGGTATTCAGCCTCTCTGGTGTCAAGTCTGACTTTGAAAAAAAAAAAAAAATCCAAAATCAGACAGAGTGTTGAGACCAGAGAGGCTAAGACCGCATTGACTCAGTGCGGTATTCAGCCTCTCTGGTGTCAAGTCTGACTTTGAAAAAAAAAAAAAAAATCCAAAATCAGACAGAGTGTTGACACCAGAGAGGCTAAGACCGCATTGACTCAGTGCGGTATTCAGCCTCTCTGGTGTCAAGTCTGACTTTGAAAAAAAAAAAAAAAATCCAAAATCAGACAGAGTGTTGAGACCAGAGAGGCTAAGACCGCATTGACTCAGTGCGGTATTCAGCCTCTCTGGTGTCAAGTCTGACTTTGAAAAAAAAAAAAAAAATCCAAAATCAGACAGAGTGTTGAGACCAGAGAGGCTAAGACCGCATTGACTCAGTGCGGTATTCAGCCTCTCTGGTGTCAAGTCTGACTTTGAAAAAAAAAAAAAAAATCCAAAATCAGACAGAGTGTTGAGCCAGAGAGGCTAAGACCGCATTGACTCAGTGCGGTATTCAGCCTCTCTGGTGTCAAGTCTGACTTTGAAAAAAAAAAAAAAAATCCAAAATCAGACCGAGTGTTGAGACCAGAGAGGCTAAGACCGCATTGACTCAGTGCGGTATTCAGCCTCTCTGGTGTCAAGTCTGATTTTGGAAAAAAAAAAAAAAAATCCAAAATCAGACAGAGTGTTGAGACCAGAGAGGCTAAGACCGCATTGACTCAGTGCGGTATTCAGCCTCTCTGGTGTCAAGTCTGACTTTGAAAAAAAAAAAAAAATCCAAAATCAGACAGAGTGTTGAGACCAGAGAGGCTAAGACCGCATTGACTCAGTGCGGTATTCAGCCTCTCTGGTGTCAAGTCTGACTTTGAAAAAAAAAAAAAAAATCCAAAATCAGACAGAGTGTTGACACCAGAGAGGCTAAGACCGCATTGACTCAGTGCGGTATTCAGCCTCTCTGGTGTCAAGTCTGACTTTGAAAAAAAAAAAAAAAATCCAAAATCAGACAGAGTGTTGACACCAGAGAGGCTAAGACCGCATTGACTCAGTGCAGTATTCAGCCTCTCTGGTGTCAAGTCTGACTTTGAAAAAAAAAAAAAAAATCCAAAATCAGACAGAGTGTTGAGACCAGAGAGGCTAAGACCGCATTGACTCAGTGCGGTATTCAGCCTCTCTGGTGTCAAGTCTGACTTTGAAAAAAAAAAAAAAAATCCAAAATCAGACAGAGTGTTGAGACCAGAGAGGCTAAGACCGCATTGACTCAGTGCGGTATTCAGCCTCTCTGGTGTCAAGTCTGACTTTGAAAAAAAAAAAAAAAATCCAAAATCAGACAGAGTGTTGACACCAGAGAGGCTAAGACCGCATTGACTCAGTGCGGTATTCAGCCTCTCTGGTGTCAAGTCTGACTTTGAAAAAAAAAAAAAAAATCCAAAATCAGACAGAGTGTTGAGACCAGAGAGGCTAAGACCGCATTGACTCAGTGCGGTATTCAGCCTCTCTGGTGTCAAGTCTGACTTTGAAAAAAAAAAAAAAAATCCAAAATCAGACAGAGTGTTGAGACCAGAGAGGCTAAGACCGCATTGACTCAGTGCGGTATTCAGCCTCTCTGGTGTCAAGTCTGATTTTGGAAAAAAAAAAAAAAAATCCAAAATCAGACCGAGTGTTGAGACCAGAGAGGCTAAGACCGCATTGACTCAGTGCGGTATTCAGCCTCTCTGGTGTCAAGTCTGATTTTGGAAAAAAAAAAAAAAAATCCAAAATCAGACAGAGTGTTGAGACCAGAGAGGCTAAGACCGCATTGACTCAGTGCGGTATTCAGCCTCTCTGGTGTCAAGTCTGACTTTGAAAAAAAAAAAAAAAATCCAAAATCAGACAGAGTGTTGAGACCAGAGAGGCTAAGACCGCATTGACTCAGTGCAGTATTCAGCCTCTCTGGTGTCAAGTCTGACTTTGAAAAAAAAAAAAAAAATCCAAAATCAGACAGAGTGTTGAGACCAGAGAGGCTAAGACCGCATTGACTCAGTGCGGTATTCAGCCTCTCTGGTGTCAAGTCTGACTTTGAAAAAAAAAAAAAAAATCCAAAATCAGACAGAGTGTTGAGACCAGAGAGGCTAAGACCGCATTGACTCAGTGCGGTATTCAGCCTCTCTGGTGTCAAGTCTGACTTTGGAAAAAAAAAAAAAATCAAAAATCAGACAGAGTGTTGAGACCAGAGAGGCTAAGACTGCATTGACTCAGTGCGGTATTCAGCCTCTCTGGTGTCAAGTCTGACTTTGAAAAAAAAAAAAAAATCCAAAATCAGACAGAGTGTTGACACCAGAGAGGCTAAGACCGCATTGACTCAGTGCGGTATTCAGCCTCTCTGGTGTCAAGTCTGACTTTGAAAAAAAAAAAAAAAATCCAAAATCAGACAGAGTGTTGAGACCAGAGAGGCTAAGACCGCATTGACTCAGTGCGGTATTCAGCCTCTCTGGTGTCAAGTCTGACTTTGAAAAAAAAAAAAAAAATCCAAAATCAGACAGAGTGTTGAGACCAGAGAGGCTAAGACCGCATTGACTCAGTGCGGTATTCAGCCTCTCTGGTGTCAAGTCTGACTTTGAAAAAAAAAAAAAAATCCAAAATCAGACAGAGTGTTGACACCAGAGAGGCTAAGACCGCATTGACTCAGTGCGGTATTCAGCCTCTCTGGTGTCAAGTCTGACTTTGAAAAAAAAAAAAAAAATCCAAAATCAGACAGAGTGTTGACACCAGAGAGGCTAAGACCGCATTGACTCAGTGCGGTATTCAGCCTCTCTGGTGTCAAGTCTGACTTTGAAAAAAAAAAAAAAAATCCAAAATCAGACAGAGTGTTGAGACCAGAGAGGCTAAGACCGCATTGACTCAGTGCGGTATTCAGCCTCTCTGGTGTCAAGTCTGACTTTGAAAAAAAAAAAAAAAATCCAAAATCAGACAGAGTGTTGACACCAGAGAGGCTAAGACCGCATTGACTCAGTGCGGTATTCAGCCTCTCTGGTGTCAAGTCTGACTTTGAAAAAAAAAAAAAAAATCCAAAATCAGACAGAGTGTTGAGACCAGAGAGGCTAAGACTGCATTGACTCAGTGCGGTATTCAGCCTCTCTGGTGTCAAGTCTGACTTTGAAAAAAAAAAAAAAAATCCAAAATCAGACAGAGTGTTGAGACCAGAGAGGCTAAGACCGCATTGACTCAGTGCGGTATTCAGCGTCTCTGGTGTCAAGTCTGACTTTGAAAAAAAAAAAAAAAAATCCAAAATCAGACAGAGTGTTGACACCAGAGAGGCTAAGACCGCATTGACTCAGTGCGGTATTCAGCCTCTCTGGTGTCAAGTCTGATTTTGGAAAAAAAAAAAAAAAATCCAAAATCAGACAGAGTGTTGAGACCAGAGAGGCTAAGACCGCATTGACTCAGTGCGGTATTCAGCCTCTCTGGTGTCAAGTCTGACTTTGAAAAAAAAAAAAAAATCCAAAATCAGACAGAGTGTTGACACCAGAGAGGCTAAGACTGCATTGACTCAGTGCAGTATTCAGCCTCTCTGGTGTCAAGTCTGACTTTGAAAAAAAAAAAAAAAATCCAAAATCAGACAGAGTGTTGAGACCAGAGAGGCTAAGACCGCATTGACTCAGTGCGGTATTCAGCCTCTCTGGTGTCAAGTCTGACTTTGAAAAAAAAAAAAAAAATCCAAAATCAGACAGTGTGTTGACACCAGAGAGGCTAAGACCGCATTGACTCAGTGCGGTATTCAGCCTCTCTGGTGTCAAGTCTGACTTTGAAAAAAAAAAAAAAAATCCAAAATCAGACAGAGTGTTGAGACCAGAGAGGCTAAGACCGCATTGACTCAGTGCGGTATTCAGCCTCTCTGGTGTCAAGTCTGACTTTGAAAAAAAAAAAAAAAATCCAAAATCAGACAGAGTGTTGAGACCAGAGAGGCTAAGACCGCATTGACTCAGTGCGGTATTCAGCCTCTCTGGTGTCAAGTCTGACTTTGGAAAAAAAAAAAAAATCCAAAATCAGACAGAGTGTTGAGACCAGAGAGGCTAAGACTGCATTGACTCAGTGCGGTATTCAGCCTCTCTGGTGTCAAGTCTGACTTTGAAAAAAAAAAAAAAAATCCAAAATCAGACAGAGTGTTGACACCAGAGAGGCTAAGACCGCATTGACTCAGTGCGGTATTCAGCCTCTCTGGTGTCAAGTCTGACTTTGAAAAAAAAAAAAAAAATCCAAAATCAGACAGAGTGTTGAGACCAGAGAGGCTAAGACCGCATTGACTCAGTGCGGTATTCAGCCTCTCTGGTGTCAAGTCTGACTTTGAAAAAAAAAAAAAAAATCCAAAATCAGACAGAGTGTTGAGACCAGAGAGGCTAAGACCGCATTGACTCAGTGCGGTATTCAGCCTCTCTGGTGTCAAGTCTGACTTTGAAAAAAAAAAAAAAAATCCAAAATCAGACAGAGTGTTGAGACCAGAGAGGCTAAGACCGCATTGACTCAGTGCGGTATTCAGCCTCTCTGGTGTCAAGACTGATTTTGGGAAAAAAAAAAAAATCCAAAATCAGACAGAGTGTTGAGACCAGAGAGGCTAAGACCGCATTGACTCAGTGCGGTATTCAGCCTCTCTGGTGTCAAGTCTGATTTTGGAAAAAAAAAAAAAAAAATCCAAAATCAGACAGAGTGTTGACACCAGAGAGGCTAAGACCGCATTGACTCAGTGCGGTATTCAGCCTCTCTAGTGTCAAGTCTGATTTTGGAAAAAAAAAAAAAAATCCAAAATCAGACAGAGTGTTGAGACCAGAGAGGCTAAGACCGCATTGACTCAGTGCGGTATTCAGCCTCTCTGGTGTCAAGACTGATTTTGGAAAAAAAAAAAAAATCCAAAATCAGACAGAGTGTTGAGACCAGAGAGGCTAAGACCGCATTGACTCAGTGCGGTATTCAGCCTCTCTGGTGTCAAGTCTGATTTTGGAAAAAAAAAAAAAAAAAATCCAAAATCAGACAGAGTGTTGACACCAGAGAGGCTAAGACCGCATTGACTCAGTGCGGTATTCAGCCTCTCTAGTGTCAAGTCTGATTTTGGAAAAAAAAAGAAAATCCAAAATCAGACAGAGTGTTGAGACCAGAGAGGCTAAGACCGCATTGACTCAGTGCTGCATTCAGCCTCTCTGGTGTCAAGTCTGATTTTGGAAAAAAAAAAGAAAAATCCAAAATCAGACAGAGTGTTGACACCAGAGAGGCTAAGACCGCATTGACTCAGTGCGGTATTCAGCCTCTCTGGTGTCAAGTCTGATTTTGGGAAAAAAAAAAAAAAATCCAAAATCAGACAGAGTGTTGAGACCAGAGAGGCTAATGGCTCAATTCCACCACATTTTACAGCCCTGCACAGCCCGTCACCACTCGGCTCTACTTGCTTCAACCCGATGGACGTTCTGCTTCGACCGCCCTTCATCTGCCCCCGCCCACACCTGGTCGTCACAGCGACCGCATATCTGCCCTCCACCCATGTTCTGAAATAGGCTATAACATAACGTTACAATTAAATCCATACACAGAACTTTTAAACTGTTTATGAAATACTGGTGCCTCTAAATTACCTACAGTGTGTGTGTGTGTGTGTGTGTGTGTGAGAGAGAGAGAGAGAGAGAGAGCAGTGCTGGCATGATCACAGTCCTTGATCCTGGCCTGAGCAGCCAGCTCATAGCATCACAGCATGTTGGGCAGGTGTTACAGTGTACATGGGCAAAAGTGACAATCGACCAGGAGAATGGATATCACTTTGTTGTTAGTCAAAACTCACAAGCGCTGCACGAGGGACGGGCGCGAGGGACGGGGGTTGCGCTAGAGTGAAGCCTCTACCCCCGCGGCCTCTCACCAGGCAAAACCGCGGCTTCACCAGGCGCCTGCGGCCTAGCGGAGCCGACGCAGCACTAACTACACAAGCGCTTCAGAGCAGCGGACTTTTGGACAATTGAAACCACCGCGCCGATTTTATTTCACCAGAGGCGAAGGCAGCAAAACAAAAGACTGATAGAAAAGCATAATAGAAGAGAAAAGAAGGTAAACTGGTATGCAGCGCTGCATTGACAGTCAGTAGGATATAGAGAGTAAACACGATTCTGCCTGACCAATCAGTCGCCTACAATGTTTTCACGTCACGGTATGGACCCGGGTTGGCAGAATAGGACCCCGACGAGGCAGGTACTAAAAGTAGCCCAGCTCAGCCCCAAATCTAACCGAGCTGGGCCGGTTTATACCGGTGGGATGAGACCAAAAGTCGAGTCGAGCGGAGCGGGACCGCGCTACTAGCTGCGGTGGGATTGGGCCATATGACCGCATTGACTCAGTGCAGTATTCAGCCTCTCTGGTGTCAAGTCTGATTTTGGAAAAAAAAAAAAAAAATCCAAAATCAGACAGAGTGTTTTCACCAGAGAGGCTAAGACCACATTGACTCAGTGCGGTATTCAGCCTCTCTGGTGTCAAGTCTGATTTTGGAAAAAAAAAAAAAATCCAAAATCAGACAGAGTGTTGAGACCAGAGAGGCTAAGACCGCATTGACTCAGTGCGGTATTCAGCCTCTCTGGTGTCAAGTCTGATTTTGGAAAAAAAAAAAAAAAAAATCCAAAATCAGACAGAGTGTTGACACCAGAGAGGCTAAGACCGCATTGACTCAGTGCGGTATTCAGCCTCTCTGGTGTCAAGTCTGATTTTGAAAAAAAAAATCAAAAATCAAAAATCAGACAGAGTGTTGAGACCAGAGAGGCTAAGACAGCATTGACTCAGTGCGGTATTCAGCCTCTCTGGTGTCAAGTCTGATTTTGGAAAAAAAAAAAAAAATCCAAAATCAGACAGAGTGTTGAGACCAGAGAGGCTAAGACCGCATTGACTCAGTGCGGTATTCAGCCTCTCTGGTGTCAAGACTGATTTTGAAAAAAAAAAAAAAATCCAAAATCAGACAGAGTGTTGAGACCAGAGAGGCTAAGACCGCATTGACTCAGTGCGGTATTCAGCCTCTCTGGTGTCAAGTCTGATTTTGGAAAAAAAAAAAAAAAAATCCAAAATCAGACAGAGTGTTGACACCAGAGAGGCTAAGACCGCATTGACTCAGTGCGGTATTCAGCCTCTCTAGTGTCAAGTCTGATTTTGGAAAAAAAAAAAAAAATCCAAAATCAGACAGAGTGTTGAGACCAGAGAGGCTAAGACCGCATTGACTCAGTGCGGTATTCAGCCTCTCTGGTGTCAAGACTGATTTTGGAAAAAAAAAAAAAATCCAAAATCAGACAGAGTGTTGAGACCAGAGAGGCTAAGACCGCATTGACTCAGTGCGGTATTCAGCCTCTCTGGTGTCAAGTCTGATTTTGGAAAAAAAAAAAAAAAAATCCAAAATCAGACAGAGTGTTGACACCAGAGAGGCTAAGACCGCATTGACTCAGTGCGGTATTCAGCCTCTCTAGTGTCAAGTCTGATTTTGGAAAAAAAAAGAAAATCCAAAATCAGACAGAGTGTTGAGACCAGAGAGGCTAAGACCGCATTGACTCAGTGCTGCATTCAGCCTCTCTGGTGTCAAGTCTGATTTTGGAAAAAAAAAAGAAAAATCCAAAATCAGACAGAGTGTTGACACCAGAGAGGCTAAGACCGCATTGACTCAGTGCGGTATTCAGCCTCTCTGGTGTCAAGTCTGATTTTGGGAAAAAAAAAAAAAAATCCAAAATCAGACAGATTGTTGAGACCAGAGAGGCTAAGACCGCATTGACTCAGTGCAGTATTCAGCCTCTCTGGTGTCAAGTCTGATTTTGGAAAAAAAAAAAAAAAATCCAAAATCAGACAGAGTGTTTTCACCAGAGAGGCTAAGACCGCATTGACTCAGTGCGGTATTCAGCCTCTCTGGTGTCAAGTCTGACTTTGAAAAAAAAAAAAAAAATCCAAAATCAGACAGAGTGTTGAGACCAGAGAGGCTAAGACCGCATTGACTCAGTGCGGTATTCAGCCTCTCTGGTGTCAAGTCTGACTTTGAAAAAAAAAAAAAAAATCCAAAATCAGACAGAGTGTTGACACCAGAGAGGCTAAGACCGCATTGACTCAGTGCGGTATTCAGCCTCTCTGGTGTCAAGTCTGACTTTGAAAAAAAAAAAAAAAATCCAAAATCAGACAGAGTGTTGACACCAGAGAGGCTAAGACCGCATTGACTCAGTGCGGTATTCAGCCTCTCTGGTGTCAAGTCTGACTTTGAAAAAAAAAAAAAAAATCCAAAATCAGACAGAGTGTTGAGACCAGAGAGGCTAAGACCGCATTGACTCAGTGCGGTATTCAGCCTCTCTGGTGTCAAGTCTGACTTTGAAAAAAAAAAAAAAAATCCAAAATCAGACAGAGTGTTGAGACCAGAGAGGCTAAGACCGCATTGACTCAGTGCGGTATTCAGCCTCTCTGGTGTCAAGTCTGACTTTGGAAAAAAAAAAAAAATCCAAAATCAGACAGAGTGTTGAGACCAGAGAGGCTAAGACTGCATTGACTCAGTGCGGTATTCAGCCTCTCTGGTTTCAAGTCTGATTTTGGAAAAAAAAAAAAAAAAAAATCCAAAATCAGACAGAGTGTTGACACCAGAGAGGCTAAGACCGCATTGACTCAGTGCGGTATTCAGCTTCTCTGGTGTCAAGTCTGATTTTGGAAAAAAAAAAAAAACAACCAAAATCAGACAGAGTGTTGAGACCAGAGAGGCTAAGACCGCATTGACTCAGTGCGGTATTCAGCCTCTCTGGTGTCAAGTCTGATTTTGGGAAAAAAAAAAAAAATCCAAAATCAGACCGAGTGTTGAGACCAGAGAGGCTAAGACCGCATTGACTCAGTGCGGTATTCAGCCTCTCTGGTGTCAAGTCTGATTTTGGAAAAAAAAAAAAAATCCAAAATCAGACAGAGTGTTGACACCAGAGAGGCTAAGACCGCATTGACTCAGTGCGGTATTCAGCCTCTCTGGTGTCAAGTCTGATTTTGGAAAAAAAAAAAAAAAAATCCAAAATCAGACAGAGTGTTGAGACCAGAGAGGCTAAGACCGCATTGACTCAGTGCGGTATTCAGCCTCTCTGGTGTCAAGTCTGACTTTGAAAAAAAAAAAAAAAATCCAAAATCAGACAGAGTGTTGACACCAGAGAGGCTAAGACTGCATTGACTCAGTGCGGTATTCAGCCTCTCTGGTGTCAAGTCTGACTTTGAAAAAAAAAAAAAAAATCCAAAATCAGACAGAGTGTTGAGACCAGAGAGGCTAAGACCGCATTGACTCAGTGCGGTATTCAGCCTCTCTGGTGTCAAGTCTGACTTTGAAAAAAAAAAAAAAAATCCAAAATCAGACAGTGTGTTGACACCAGAGAGGCTAAGACCGCATTGACTCAGTGCGGTATTCAGCCTCTCTGGTGTCAAGTCTGACTTTGAAAAAAATCCAAAATCAGACAGAGTGTTGAGACCAGAGAGGCTAAGACCGCATTGACTCAGTGCGGTATTCAGCCTCTCTGGTGTCAAGTCTGACTTTGAAAAAAAAAAAAAAAATCCAAAATCAGACAGAGTGTTGAGACCAGAGAGGCTAAGACCGCATTGACTCAGTGCGGTATTCAGCCTCTCTGGTGTCAAGTCTGACTTTGGAAAAAAAAAAAAAATCCAAAATCAGACAGAGTGTTGAGACCAGAGAGGCTAAGACTGCATTGACTCAGTGCGGTATTCAGCCTCTCTGGTGTCAAGTCTGACTTTGAAAAAAAAAAAAAAAATCCAAAATCAGACAGAGTGTTGACACCAGAGAGGCTAAGACCGCATTGACTCAGTGCGGTATTCAGCCTCTCTGGTGTCAAGTCTGACTTTGAAAAAAAAAAAAAAAATCCAAAATCAGACAGAGTGTTGAGACCAGAGAGGCTAAGACCGCATTGACTCAGTGCGGTATTCAGCCTCTCTGGTGTCAAGTCTGACTTTGAAAAAAAAAAAAAAAATCCAAAATCAGACAGAGTGTTGAGACCAGAGAGGCTAAGACCGCATTGACTCAGTGCGGTATTCAGCCTCTCTGGTGTCAAGTCTGACTTTGAAAAAAAAAAAAAAAATCCAAAATCAGACAGAGTGTTGACACCAGAGAGGCTAAGACCGCATTGACTCAGTGCGGTATTCAGCCTCTCTGGTGTCAAGTCTGACTTTGAAAAAAAAAAAAAAAATCCAAAATCAGACAGAGTGTTGACACCAGAGAGGCTAAGACCGCATTGACTCAGTGCGGTATTCAGCCTCTCTGGTGTCAAGTCTGACTTTGAAAAAAAAAAAAAAAATCCAAAATCAGACAGAGTGTTGAGACCAGAGAGGCTAAGACCGCATTGACTCAGTGCGGTATTCAGCCTCTCTGGTGTCAAGTCTGACTTTGAAAAAAAAAAAAAAAATCCAAAATCAGACAGAGTGTTGAGACCAGAGAGGCTAAGACCGCATTGACTCAGTGCGGTATTCAGCCTCTCTGGTGTCAAGTCTGACTTTGAAAAAAAAAAAAAAAATCCAAAATCAGACAGAGTGTTGAGACCAGAGAGGCTAAGACCGCATTGACTCAGTGCGGTATTCAGCCTCTCTGGTGTCAAGTCTGACTTTGAAAAAAAAAAAAAAAATCCAAAATCAGACAGAGTGTTGAGACCAGAGAGGCTAAGACCGCATTGACTCAGTGCGGTATTCAGCCTCTCTGGTGTCAAGTCTGACTTTGGAAAAAAAAAAAAAAATCCAAAATCAGACAGAGTGTTGAGACCAGAGAGGCTAAGACTGCATTGACTCAGTGCGGTATTCAGCCTCTCTGGTGTCAAGTCTGACTTTGAAAAAAAAAAAAAAAATCCAAAATCAGACAGAGTGTTGACACCAGAGAGGCTAAGACCGCATTGACTCAGTGCGGTATTCAGCCTCTCTGGTGTCAAGTCTGACTTTGAAAAAAAAAAAAAAAATCCAAAATCAGACAGAGTGTTGAGACCAGAGAGGCTAAGACCGCATTGACTCAGTGCGGTATTCAGCCTCTCTGGTGTCAAGTCTGACTTTGAAAAAAAAAAAAAAAATCCAAAATCAGACAGAGTGTTGAGACCAGAGAGGCTAAGACCGCATTGACTCAGTGCGGTATTCAGCCTCTCTGGTGTCAAGTCTGACTTTGAAAAAAAAAAAAAAAATCCAAAATCAGACAGAGTGTTGACACCAGAGAGGCTAAGACCGCATTGACTCAGTGCGGTATTCAGCCTCTCTGGTGTCAAGTCTGACTTTGAAAAAAAAAAAAAAAATCCAAAATCAGACAGAGTGTTGACACCAGAGAGGCTAAGACCGCATTGACTCAGTGCGGTATTCAGCCTCTCTGGTGTCAAGTCTGACTTTGAAAAAAAAAAAAAAAATCCAAAATCAGACAGAGTGTTGAGACCAGAGAGGCTAAGACCGCATTGACTCAGTGCGGTATTCAGCCTCTCTGGTGTCAAGTCTGACTTTGAAAAAAAAAAAAAAAATCCAAAATCAGACAGAGTGTTGAGACCAGAGAGGCTAAGACCGCATTGACTCAGTGCGGTATTCAGCCTCTCTGGTGTCAAGTCTGACTTTGAAAAAAAAAAAAAAAATCCAAAATCAGACAGAGTGTTGACACCAGAGAGGCTAAGACCGCATTGACTCAGTGCGGTATTCAGCCTCTCTGGTGTCAAGTCTGATTTTGGAAAAAAAAAAAAAAAAAATCCAAAATCAGACAGAGTGTTGAGACCAGAGAGGCTAAGACCGCATTGACTCAGTGCGGTATTCAGCCTCTCTGGTGTCAAGTCTGACTTTGAAAAAAAAAAAAAAAATCCAAAATCAGACAGAGTGTTGACACCAGAGAGGCTAAGACCGCATTGACTCAGTGCGGTATTCAGCCTCTCTGGTGTCAAGTCTGACTTTGAAAAAAAAAAAAAAAATCCAAAATCAGACAGAGTGTTGACACCAGAGAGGCTAAGACCGCATTGACTCAGTGCGGTATTCAGCCTCTCTGGTGTCAAGTCTGACTTTGAAAAAAAAAAAAAAAATCCAAAATCAGACAGAGTGTTGAGACCAGAGAGGCTAAGACCGCATTGACTCAGTGCGGTATTCAGCCTCTCTGGTGTCAAGTCTGACTTTGAAAAAAAAAAAAAAAATCCAAAATCAGACAGAGTGTTGAGACCAGAGAGGCTAAGACCGCATTGACTCAGTGCGGTATTCAGCCTCTCTGGTGTCAAGTCTGACTTTGAAAAAAAAAAAAAAAATCCAAAATCAGACAGAGTGTTGAGACCAGAGAGGCTAAGACCGCATTGACTCAGTGCGGTATTCAGCCTCTCTGGTGTCAAGTCTGATTTTGGAAAAAAAAAAAAAAATCCAAAATCAGACAGAGTGTTGACACCAGAGAGGCTAAGACCGCATTGACTCAGTGCGGTATTCAGCCTCTCTGGTGTCAAGTCTGATTTTGGAAAAAAAAAAAAAAAAATCCAAAATCAGACAGAGTGTTGAGACCAGAGAGGCTAAGACCGCATTGACTCAGTGCGGTATTCAGCCTCTCTGGTGTCAAGTCTGACTTTGAAAAAAAAAAAAAAAATCCAAAATCAGACAGAGTGTTGAGACCAGAGAGGCTAAGACCGCATTGACTCAGTGCGGTATTCAGCCTCTCTGGTGTCAAGTCTGACTTTGAAAAAAAAAAAAAAAATCCAAAATCAGACAGAGTGTTGAGACCAGAGAGGCTAAGACCGCATTGACTCAGTGCGGTATTCAGCCTCTCTGGTGTCAAGTCTGACTTTGAAAAAAAAAAAAAAAATCCAAAATCAGACAGAGTGTTGACACCAGAGAGGCTAAGACCGCATTGACTCAGTGCGGTATTCAGCCTCTCTGGTGTCAAGTCTGACTTTGAAAAAAAAAAAAAAAAATCCAAAATCAGACAGAGTGTTGAGACCAGAGAGGCTAAGACCGCATTGACTCAGTGCGGTATTCAGCCTCTCTGGTGTCAAGTCTGACTTTGAAAAAAAAAAAAAAAATCCAAAATCAGACAGTGTTGAGACCAGAGAGGCTAAGACCGCATTGACTCAGTGCGGTATTCAGCCTCTCTGGTGTCAAGTCTGACTTTGAAAAAAAAAAAAAAAATCCAAAATCAGACAGAGTGTTGACACCAGAGAGGCTAAGACCGCATTGACTCAGTGCGGTATTCAGCCTCTCTGGTGTCAAGTCTGACTTTGAAAAAAAAAAAAAAAATCCAAAATCAGACAGAGTGTTGAGACCAGAGAGGCTAAGACCGCATTGACTCAGTGCGGTATTCAGCCTCTCTGGTGTCAAGTCTGACTTTGAAAAAAAAAAAAAAAATCCAAAATCAGACAGAGTGTTGAGACCAGAGAGGCTAAGACCGCATTGACTCAGTGCGGTATTCAGCCTCTCTGGTGTCAAGTCTGACTTTGGAAAAAAAAAAAAAATCCAAAATCAGACAGAGTGTTGAGACCAGAGAGGCTAAGACTGCATTGACTCAGTGCGGTATTCAGCCTCTCTGGTTTCAAGTCTGATTTTGGAAAAAAAAAAAAAAAAAAATCCAAAATCAGACAGAGTGTTGACACCAGAGAGGCTAAGACCGCATTGACTCAGTGCGGTATTCAGCTTCTCTGGTGTCAAGTCTGATTTTGGAAAAAAAAAAAAAACAACCAAAATCAGACAGAGTGTTGAGACCAGAGAGGCTAAGACCGCATTGACTCAGTGCGGTATTCAGCCTCTCTGGTGTCAAGTCTGATTTTGGGAAAAAAAAAAAAAATCCAAAATCAGACCGAGTGTTGAGACCAGAGAGGCTAAGACCGCATTGACTCAGTGCGGTATTCAGCCTCTCTGGTGTCAAGTCTGATTTTGGAAAAAAAAAAAAAATCCAAAATCAGACAGAGTGTTGACACCAGAGAGGCTAAGACCGCATTGACTCAGTGCGGTATTCAGCCTCTCTGGTGTCAAGTCTGATTTTTGAAAAAAAAAAAAAAAAATCCAAAATCAGACAGAGTGTTGAGACCAGAGAGGCTAAGACCGCATTGACTCAGTGCGGTATTCAGCCTCTCTGGTGTCAAGTCTGACTTTGAAAAAAAAAAAAAAAATCCAAAATCAGACAGAGTGTTGACACCAGAGAGGCTAAGACTGCATTGACTCAGTGCGGTATTCAGCCTCTCTGGTGTCAAGTCTGACTTTGAAAAAAAAAAAAAAAATCCAAAATCAGACAGAGTGTTGAGACCAGAGAGGCTAAGACCGCATTGACTCAGTGCGGTATTCAGCCTCTCTGGTGTCAAGTCTGACTTTGAAAAAAAAAAAAAAAATCCAAAATCAGACAGTGTGTTGACACCAGAGAGGCTAAGACCGCATTGACTCAGTGCGGTATTCAGCCTCTCTGGTGTCAAGTCTGACTTTGAAAAAAAAAAAAAAAATCCAAAATCAGACAGAGTGTTGAGACCAGAGAGGCTAAGACCGCATTGACTCAGTGCGGTATTCAGCCTCTCTGGTGTCAAGTCTGACTTTGAAAAAAAAAAAAAAAATCCAAAATCAGACAGAGTGTTGAGACCAGAGAGGCTAAGACCGCATTGACTCAGTGCGGTATTCAGCCTCTCTGGTGTCAAGTCTGACTTTGAAAAAAAAAAAAAAAATCCAAAATCAGACAGAGTGTTGAGACCAGAGAGGCTAAGACCGCATTGACTCAGTGCGGTATTCAGCCTCTCTGGTGTCAAGTCTGACTTTGGAAAAAAAAAAAAAATCCAAAATCAGACAGAGTGTTGAGACCAGAGAGGCTAAGACTGCATTGACTCAGTGCGGTATTCAGCCTCTCTGGTTTCAAGTCTGATTTTGGAAAAAAAAAAAAAAAAAAATCCAAAATCAGACAGAGTGTTGACACCAGAGAGGCTAAGACCGCATTGACTCAGTGCGGTATTCAGCTTCTCTGGTGTCAAGTCTGATTTTGGAAAAAAAAAAAAAAATCCAAAATCAGACAGAGTGTTGACACCAGAGAGGCTAAGACTGCATTGACTCAGTGCGGTATTCAGCCTCTCTGGTGTCAAGTCTGACTTTGAAAAAAAAAAAAAAAATCCAAAATCAGACAGAGTGTTGAGACCAGAGAGGCTAAGACCGCATTGACTCAGTGCGGTATTCAGCCTCTCTGGTGTCAAGTCTGACTTTGGAAAAAAAAAAAAAATCCAAAATCAGACAGAGTGTTGAGACCAGAGAGGCTAAGACTGCATTGACTCAGTGCGGTATTCAGCCTCTCTGGTTTCAAGTCTGATTTTGGAAAAAAAAAAAAAAAAAAATCCAAAATCAGACAGAGTGTTGACACCAGAGAGGCTAAGACCGCATTGACTCAGTGCGGTATTCAGCTTCTCTGGTGTCAAGTCTGATTTTGGAAAAAAAAAAAAAAATCCAAAATCAGACAGAGTGTTGACACCAGAGAGGCTAAGACTGCATTGACTCAGTGCGGTATTCAGCCTCTCTGGTGTCAAGTCTGACTTTGAAAAAAAAAAAAAAAATCCAAAATCAGACAGAGTGTTGAGACCAGAGAGGCTAAGACCGCATTGACTCAGTGCGGTATTCAGCCTCTCTGGTGTCAAGTCTGACTTTGAAAAAAAAAAAAAAAATCCAAAATCAGACAGTGTGTTGACACCAGAGAGGCTAAGACCGCATTGACTCAGTGCGGTATTCAGCCTCTCTGGTGTCAAGTCTGACTTTGAAAAAAAAAAAAAAAATCCAAAATCAGACAGAGTGTTGAGACCAGAGAGGCTAAGACCGCATTGACTCAGTGCGGTATTCAGCCTCTCTGGTGTCAAGTCTGACTTTGAAAAAAAAAAAAAAAATCCAAAATCAGACAGAGTGTTGAGACCAGAGAGGCTAAGACCGCATTGACTCAGTGCGGTATTCAGCCTCTCTGGTGTCAAGTCTGACTTTGAAAAAAAAAAAAAAAATCCAAAATCAGACAGAGTGTTGAGACCAGAGAGGCTAAGACCGCATTGACTCAGTGCGGTATTCAGCCTCTCTGGTGTCAAGTCTGACTTTGGAAAAAAAAAAAAAATCCAAAATCAGACAGAGTGTTGAGACCAGAGAGGCTAAGACTGCATTGACTCAGTGCGGTATTCAGCCTCTCTGGTTTCAAGTCTGATTTTGGAAAAAAAAAAAAAAAAAAATCCAAAATCAGTCAGAGTGTTGACACCAGAGAGGCTAAGACCGCATTGACTCAGTGCGGTATTCAGCTTCTCTGGTGTCAAGTCTGATTTTGGAAAAAAAAAAAAAACAACCAAAATCAGACAGTGTTGAGACCAGAGAGGCTAAGACCGCATTGACTCAGTGCGGTATTCAGCCTCTCTGGTGTCAAGTCTGATTTTGGGAAAAAAAAAAAAAATCCAAAATCAGACCGAGTGTTGAGACCAGAGAGGCTAAGACCGCATTGACTCAGTGCGGTATTCAGCCTCTCTGGTGTCAAGTCTGATTTTGGAAAAAAAAAAAAAATCCAAAATCAGACAGAGTGTTGACACCAGAGAGGCTAAGACCGCATTGACTCAGTGCGGTATTCAGCCTCTCTGGTGTCAAGTCTGATTTTTGAAAAAAAAAAAAAAAAATCCAAAATCAGACAGAGTGTTGAGACCAGAGAGGCTAAGACCGCATTGACTCAGTGCGGTATTCAGCCTCTCTGGTGTCAAGTCTGACTTTGAAAAAAAAAAAAAAAATCCAAAATCAGACAGAGTGTTGACACCAGAGAGGCTAAGACTGCATTGACTCAGTGCGGTATTCAGCCTCTCTGGTGTCAAGTCTGACTTTGAAAAAAAAAAAAAAAATCCAAAATCAGACAGAGTGTTGAGACCAGAGAGGCTAAGACCGCATTGACTCAGTGCGGTATTCAGCCTCTCTGGTGTCAAGTCTGACTTTGAAAAAAAAAAAAAAAATCCAAAATCAGACAGTGTGTTGACACCAGAGAGGCTAAGACCGCATTGACTCAGTGCGGTATTCAGCCTCTCTGGTGTCAAGTCTGACTTTGAAAAAAAAAAAAAAAATCCAAAATCAGACAGAGTGTTGAGACCAGAGAGGCTAAGACCGCATTGACTCAGTGCGGTATTCAGCCTCTCTGGTGTCAAGTCTGACTTTGAAAAAAAAAAAAAAAATCCAAAATCAGACAGAGTGTTGAGACCAGAGAGGCTAAGACCGCATTGACTCAGTGCGGTATTCAGCCTCTCTGGTGTCAAGTCTGACTTTGGAAAAAAAAAAAAAATCCAAAATCAGACAGAGTGTTGAGACCAGAGAGGCTAAGACTGCATTGACTCAGTGCGGTATTCAGCCTCTCTGGTGTCAAGTCTGACTTTGAAAAAAAAAAAAAAAATCCAAAATCAGACAGAGTGTTGAGACCAGAGAGGCTAAGACCGCATTGACTCAGTGCGGTATTCAGCCTCTCTGGTGTCAAGTCTGACTTTGAAAAAAAAAAAAAAAATCCAAAATCAGACAGAGTGTTGAGACCAGAGAGGCTAAGACCGCATTGACTCAGTGCGGTATTCAGCCTCTCTGGTGTCAAGTCTGACTTTGAAAAAAAAAAAAAAAATCCAAAATCAGACAGAGTGTTGACACCAGAGAGGCTAAGACCGCATTGACTCAGTGCGGTATTCAGCCTCTCTGGTGTCAAGTCTGACTTTGAAAAAAAAAAAAAAAATCCAAAATCAGACAGAGTGTTGACACCAGAGAGGCTAAGACCGCATTGACTCAGTGCGGTATTCAGCCTCTCTGGTGTCAAGTCTGACTTTGAAAAAAAAAAAAAAAATCCAAAATCAGACAGAGTGTTGACACCAGAGAGGCTAAGACTGCATTGACTCAGTGCAGTATTCAGCCTCTCTGGTGTCAAGTCTGACTTTGAAAAAAAAAAAAAAAATCCAAAATCAGACAGAGTGTTGAGACCAGAGAGGCTAAGACCGCATTGACTCAGTGCGGTATTCAGCCTCTCTGGTGTCAAGTCTGACTTTGAAAAAAAAAAAAAAAATCCAAAATCAGACAGAGTGTTGAGACCAGAGAGGCTAAGACCGCATTGACTCAGTGCGGTATTCAGCCTCTCTGGTGTCAAGTCTGACTTTGAAAAAAAAAAAAAAAAATCCAAAATCAGACAGAGTGTTGACACCAGAGAGGCTAAGACCGCATTGACTCAGTGCGGTATTCAGCCTCTCTGGTGTCAAGTCTGATTTTGGAAAAAAAAAAAAAAAAATCCAAAATCAGACAGAGTGTTGAGACCAGAGAGGCTAAGACCGCATTGACTCAGTGCGGTATTCAGCCTCTCTGGTGTCAAGTCTGACTTTGAAAAAAAAAAAAAAATCCAAAATCAGACAGAGTGTTGACACCAGAGAGGCTAAGACTGCATTGACTCAGTGCAGTATTCAGCCTCTCTGGTGTCAAGTCTGACTTTGAAAAAAAAAAAAAAAATCCAAAATCAGACAGAGTGTTGAGACCAGAGAGGCTAAGACCGCATTGACTCAGTGCGGTATTCAGCCTCTCTGGTGTCAAGTCTGACTTTGAAAAAAAAAAAAAAAATCCAAAATCAGACAGTGTGTTGACACCAGAGAGGCTAAGACCGCATTGACTCAGTGCGGTATTCAGCCTCTCTGGTGTCAAGTCTGACTTTGAAAAAAAAAAAAAAAATCCAAAATCAGACAGAGTGTTGAGACCAGAGAGGCTAAGACCGCATTGACTCAGTGCGGTATTCAGCCTCTCTGGTGTCAAGTCTGACTTTGAAAAAAAAAAAAAAAATCCAAAATCAGACAGAGTGTTGAGACCAGAGAGGCTAAGACCGCATTGACTCAGTGCGGTATTCAGCCTCTCTGGTGTCAAGTCTGACTTTGGAAAAAAAAAAAAAATCCAAAATCAGACAGAGTGTTGAGACCAGAGAGGCTAAGACTGCATTGACTCAGTGCGGTATTCAGCCTCTCTGGTGTCAAGTCTGACTTTGAAAAAAAAAAAAAAAATCCAAAATCAGACAGAGTGTTGACACCAGAGAGGCTAAGACCGCATTGACTCAGTGCGGTATTCAGCCTCTCTGGTGTCAAGTCTGACTTTGAAAAAAAAAAAAAAAATCCAAAATCAGACAGAGTGTTGAGACCAGAGAGGCTAAGACCGCATTGACTCAGTGCGGTATTCAGCCTCTCTGGTGTCAAGTCTGATTTTGGAAAAAAAAAAGAAAAATCCAAAATCAGACAGAGTGTTGACACCAGAGAGGCTAAGACCGCATTGACTCAGTGCGGTATTCAGCCTCTCTGGTGTCAAGTCTGATTTTGGGAAAAAAAAAAAAAAATCCAAAATCAGACAGAGTGTTGAGACCAGAGAGGCTAATGGCTCAATTCCACCACATTTTACAGCCCTGCACAGCCCGTCACCACTCGGCTCTACTTGCTTCAACCCGATGGACGTTCTGCTTCGACCGCCCTTCATCTGCCCCCGCCCACACCTGGTCGTCACAGCGACCGCATATCTGCCCTCCACCCATGTTCTGAAATAGGCTATAACATAACGTTACAATTAAATCCATACACAGAACTTTTAAACTGTTTATGAAATACTGGTGCCTCTAAATTACCTACAGTGTGTGTGTGTGTGTGTGTGTGTGTGAGAGAGAGAGAGAGAGAGAGAGCAGTGCTGGCATGATCACAGTCCTTGATCCTGGCCTGAGCAGCCAGCTCATAGCATCACAGCATGTTGGGCAGGTGTTACAGTGTACATGGGCAAAAGTGACAATCGACCAGGAGAATGGATATCACTTTGTTGTTAGTCAAAACTCACAAGCGCTGCACGAGGGACGGGCGCGAGGGACGGGGGTTGCGCTAGAGTGAAGCCTCTACCCCCGCGGCCTCTCACCAGGCAAAACCGCGGCTTCACCAGGCGCCTGCGGCCTAGCGGAGCCGACGCAGCACTAACTACACAAGCGCTTCAGAGCAGCGGACTTTTGGACAATTGAAACCACCGCGCCGATTTTATTTCACCAGAGGCGAAGGCAGCAAAACAAAAGACTGATAGAAAAGCATAATAGAAGAGAAAAGAAGGTAAACTGGTATGCAGCGCTGCATTGACAGTCAGTAGGATATAGAGAGTAAACACGATTCTGCCTGACCAATCAGTCGCCTACAATGTTTTCACGTCACGGTATGGACCCGGGTTGGCAGAATAGGACCCCGACGAGGCAGGTACTAAAAGTAGCCCAGCTCAGCCCCAAATCTAACCGAGCTGGGCCGGTTTATACCGGTGGGATGAGACCAAAAGTCGAGTCGAGCGGAGCGGGACCGCGCTACTAGCTGCGGTGGGATTGGGCCATATGACCGCATTGACTCAGTGCAGTATTCAGCCTCTCTGGTGTCAAGTCTGATTTTGGAAAAAAAAAAAAAAAATCCAAAATCAGACAGAGTGTTTTCACCAGAGAGGCTAAGACCACATTGACTCAGTGCGGTATTCAGCCTCTCTGGTGTCAAGTCTGATTTTGGAAAAAAAAAAAAAATCCAAAATCAGACAGAGTGTTGAGACCAGAGAGGCTAAGACCGCATTGACTCAGTGCGGTATTCAGCCTCTCTGGTGTCAAGTCTGATTTTGGAAAAAAAAAAAAAAAAAATCCAAAATCAGACAGAGTGTTGACACCAGAGAGGCTAAGACCGCATTGACTCAGTGCGGTATTCAGCCTCTCTGGTGTCAAGTCTGATTTTGAAAAAAAAAATCAAAAATCAAAAATCAGACAGAGTGTTGAGACCAGAGAGGCTAAGACAGCATTGACTCAGTGCGGTATTCAGCCTCTCTGGTGTCAAGTCTGATTTT
>NW_028151243.1:0-38507 GCF_964638095.1 Poromitra crassiceps
AGTCTGATTTTGGAAAAAAAAAAAAAAAAAATCCAAAATCAGACAGAGTGTTGACACCAGAGAGGCTAAGACCGCATTGACTCAGTGCGGTATTCAGCCTCTCTGGTGTCAAGTCTGATTTTGGAAAAAAAAAAAAAAAAAATCCAAAATCAGACAGAGTGTTGAGACCAGAGAGGCTAAGACCGCATTGACTCAGTGCGGTATTCAGCCTCTCTGGTGTCAAGTCTGATTTTGGAAAAAAAAAAAAAAAATCCAAAATCAGACAGAGTGTTGACACCAGAGAGGCTAAGACCGCATTGACTCAGTGCGGTATTCAGCCTCTCTGGTGTCAAGTCTGATTTTGGAAAAAAAAAAAAGAAATCCAAAATCAGACAGAGTGTTGACACCAGAGAGGCTAAGACCGCATTGACTCAGTGCGGTATTCAGCCTCTCTGGTGTCAAGTCTGATTTTGGAAAAAAAAAAAAAAGATCCAAAATCAGACAGAGTGTTGACACCAGAGAGGCTAAGACCGCATTGACTCAGTGCGGTATTCAGCCTCTCTGGTGTCAAGTCTGATTTTGGAAAAAAAAAAAAAAAATCCAAAATCAGACAGAGTGTTGACACCAGAGAGGCTAAGACCGCATTGACTCAGTGCGGTATTCAGCCTCTCTGGTGTCAAGTCTGATTTTGGAAAAAAAAAAAAAAAAATCCAAAATCAGACAGAGTGTTGACACCAGAGAGGCTAAGACCGCATTGACTCAGTGCGGTATTCAGCCTCTCTGGTGTCAAGTCTGATTTTGGAAAAAAAAAAAAAAAATCCAAAATCAGACAGAGTGTTGACGACCAGAGAGGCTAAGACCGCATTGACTCAGTGCGGTATTCAGCCTCTCTGGTGTCAAGTCTGATTTTGGAAAAAAAAAAAAAAAAATCCAAAATCAGACAGAGTGTTGAGACCAGAGAGGCTAAGACCGCATTGACTCAGTGCGGTATTCAGCCTCTCTGGTGTCAAGTCTGATTTTGGAAAAAAAAAAAAAAAATCCAAAATCAGACAGAGTGTTGACACCAGAGAGGCTAAGACCGCATTGACTCAGTGCGGTATTCAGCCTCTCTGGTGTCAAGTCTGATTTTGGAAAAAAAAAAAAAAAATCCAAAATCAGACAGAGTGTTGAGACCAGAGAGGCTAAGACCGCATTGACTCAGTGCGGTATTCAGCCTCTCTGGTGTCAAGTCTGATTTAGAAAAAAAAAAAAAAAAATCCAAAATCAGACAGAGTGTTGACACCAGAGAGGCTAAGACCGCATTGACTCAGTGCGGTATTCAGCCTCTCTGGTGTCAAGTCTGATTTTGGAAAAAAAAAAAAAATCCAAAATCAGACAGAGTGTTGAGACCAGAGAGGCTAAGACCGCATTGACTCAGTGCGGTATTCAGCCTCTCTGGTGTCAAGTCTGATTTTGGAAAAAAAAAAAAAAAAATCCAAAATCAGACAGAGTGTTGACACCAGAGAGGCTAAGACCGCATTGACTCAGTGCAGTATTCAGCCTCTCTGGTGTCAAGTCTGATTTTGGAAAAAAAAAAAAAAAAATCCAAAATCAGACAGAGTGTTGAGACCAGAGAGGCTAAGACCGCATTGACTCAGTGCGGTATTCAGCCTCTCTGGTGTCAAGTCTGATTTTGGAAAAAAAAAAAAAAAATCCAAAATCAGACAGAGTGTTGACACCAGAGAGGCTAAGACCGCATTGACTCAGTGCAGTATTCAGCCTCTCTGGTGTCAAGTCTGATTTTGGAAAAAAAAAAAAAAAATCCAAAATCAGACAGAGTGTTGAGACCAGAGAGGCTAAGACCGCATTGACTCAGTGCGGTATTCAGCCTCTCTGGTGTCAAGTCTGATTTTGGAAAAAAAAAAAAATCCAAAATCAGACAGAGTGTTGAGACCAGAGAGGCTAAGACCGCATTGACTCAGTGCGGTATTCAGCCTCTCTGGTGTCAAGTCTGATTTTGGAAAAAAAAAAAGAAATCCAAAATCAGACAGAGTGTTGACACCAGAGAGGCTAAGACCGCATTGACTCAGTGCGGTATTCAGCCTCTCTGGTGTCAAGTCTGATTTTGGAAAAAAAAAAAAAAAAATCCAAAATCAGACAGAGTGTTGAGACCAGAGAGGCTAAGACCGCATTGACTCAGTGCGGTATTCAGCCTCTCTGGTGTCAAGTCTGATTTTGGAAAAAAAAAAAAAAATCCAAAATCAGACAGAGTGTTGACACCAGAGAGGCTAAGACCGCATTGACTCAGTGCAGTATTCAGCCTCTCTGGTGTCAAGTCTGATTTTGGAAAAAAAAAAAAAAAAAATCCAAAATCAGACAGAGTGTTGACACCAGAGAGGCTAAGACCGCATTGACTCAGTGCAGGTATTCAGCCTCTCTGGTGTCAAGTCTGATTTTGGAAAAAAAAAAAAAAAAATCCAAAATCAGACAGAGTGTTGAGACCAGAGAGGCTAAGACCGCATTGACTCAGTGCGGTATTCAGCCTCTCTGGTGTCAAGTCTGATTTTTGAAAAAAAAAAAAAAGATCCAAAATCAGACTTGACACCAGAGAGGCTAAGACCGCATTGACTCAGTGCGGTATTCAGCCTCTCTGGTGTCAAGTCTGATTTTGGAAAAAAAAAAAAAAATCCAAAATCAGACAGAGTGTTGACACCAGAGAGGCTAAGACCGCATTGACTCAGTGCGGTATTCAGCCTCTCTGGTGTCAAGTCTGATTTTGG
The DNA here is from genome assembly GCF_964638095.1 of Poromitra crassiceps. Classification (NCBI taxonomy): domain Eukaryota; kingdom Metazoa; phylum Chordata; class Actinopteri; order Beryciformes; family Melamphaidae; genus Poromitra; species Poromitra crassiceps. The sequence continues at coordinate 2,739 of NW_028151243.1, forward strand.
AAAAAAAAAAAAAAAAATCCAAAATCAGACAGAGTGTTGAGACCAGAGAGGCTAAGACCGCATTGACTCAGTGCGGTATTCAGCCTCTCTGGTGTCAAGTCTGATTTTGGAAAAAAAAAAAAAAATCCAAAATCAGACAGAGTGTTGACACCAGAGAGGCTAAGACCGCATTGACTCAGTGCGGTATTCAGCCTCTCTGGTGTCAAGTCTGATTTTGGAAAAAAAAAAAAAAAATCCAAAATCAGACAGTGTTGAGACCAGAGAGGCTAAGACCGCATTGACTCAGTGCGGTATTCAGCCTCTCTGGTGTCAAGTCTGACTTTGGAAAAAAAAAAAAAAAATCCAAAATCAGACAGAGTGTTGACACCAGAGAGGCTAAGACCGCATTGACTCAGTGCGGTATTCAGCCTCTCTGGTGTCAAGTCTGATTTTGGAAAAAAAAAAAAAAAATCCAAAATCAGACAGAGTGTTGAGACCAGAGAGGCTAAGACCGCATTGACTCAGTGCGGTATTCAGCCTCTCTGGTGTCAAGTCTGATTTTTGAAAAAAAAAAAAAAGATCCAAAATCAGACTTGACACCAGAGAGGCTAAGACCGCATTGACTCAGTGCGGTATTCAGCCTCTCTGGTGTCAAGTCTGATTTTGGAAAAAAAAAAAAAAAATCCAAAATCAGACAGAGTGTTGACACCAGAGAGGCTAAGACCGCATTGACTCAGTGCGGTATTCAGCCTCTCTGGTGTCAAGTCTGATTTTGGAAAAAAAAAAAAAAAAAATCCAAAATCAGACAGAGTGTTGAGACCAGAGAGGCTAAGACCGCATTGACTCAGTGCGGTATTCAGCCTCTCTGGTGTCAAGTCTGATTTTGGAAAAAAAAAAAAAAAAATCCAAAATCAGACAGAGTGTTGACACCAGAGAGGCTAAGACCGCATTGACTCAGTGCGGTATTCAGCCTCTCTGGTGTCAAGTCTGATTTTGGAAAAAAAAAAAAAAAAATCCAAAATCAGACAGTGTTGAGACCAGAGAGGCTAAGACCGCATTGACTCAGTGCGGTATTCAGCCTCTCTGGTGTCAAGTCTGATTTAAAAAAAAAAAAAAAAAAATCCAAAATCAGACAGAGTGTTGACAACAGAGAGGCTAAGACCGCATTGACTCAGTGCGGTATTCAGCCTCTCTGGTGTCAAGTCTGATTTTGGAAAAAAAAAAAAAAATCCAAAATCAGACAGAGTGTTGAGACCAGAGAGGCTAAGACTGCATTGACTCAGTGCGGTATTCAGCCTCTCTGGTGTCAAGTCTGATTTTGGAAAAAAAAAAAGAAATCCAAAATCAGACAGAGTGTTGAGACCAGAGAGGCTAAGACCGCATTGACTCAGTGCGGTATTCAGCCTCTCTGGTGTCAAGTCTGATTTTGGAAAAAAAAAAAAAAGATCCAAAATCAGACAGAGTGTTGACACCAGAGAGGCTAAGACCGCATTGACTCAGTGCGGTATTCAGCCTCTCTGGTGTCAAGTCTGATTTTGGAAAAAAAAAAAAAAAATCCAAAATCAGACAGAGTGTTGACACCAGAGAGGCTAAGACCGCATTGACTCAGTGCGGTATTCAGCCTCTCTGGTGTCAAGTCTGATTTTGGAAAAAAAAAAAAAAATCCAAAATCAGACAGAGTGTTGACACCAGAGAGGCTAAGACCGCATTGAGTCAGTGCGGTATTCAGCCTCTCTGGTGTCAAGTCTGATTTTGGAAAAAAAAAAAAAAAAAATCCAAAATCAGACAGAGTGTTGAGACCAGAGAGGCTAAGACCGCATTGACTCAGTGCGGTATTCAGCCTCTCTGGTGTCAAGTCTGATTTTTGAAAAAAAAAAAAAAAATCCAAAATCAGACAGAGTGTTGACACCAGAGAGGCTAAGACCGCATTGACTCAGTGCGGTATTCAGCCTCTCTGGTGTCAAGTCTGATTTTGAAAAAAAAAAAAAAAATCCAAAATCAGACAGAGTGTTGAGACCAGAGAGGCTAAGACCGCATTGACTCAGTGCGGTATTCAGCCTCTCTGGTGTCAAGTCTGATTTAAAAAAAAAAAAAAAAAAATCCAAAATCAGACAGAGTGTTGACACCAGAGAGGCTAAGACCGCATTGACTCAGTGCGGTATTCAGCCTCTCTGGTGACAAGTCTGATTTTGGAAAAAAAAAAAAATCCAAAATCAGACAGAGTGTTGAGACCAGAGAGGCTAAGACCGCATTGACTCAGTGCGGTATTCAGCCTCTCTGGTGTCAAGTCTGATTTTGGAAAAAAAAAAAGAAATCCAAAATCAGACAGAGTGTTGACACCAGAGAGGCTAAGACCGCATTGACTCAGTGCGGTATTCAGCCTCTCTGGTGTCAAGTCTGATTTTGGAAAAAAAAAAAAAAAATCCAAAATCAGACAGAGTGTTGACACCAGAGAGGCTAAGACCGCATTGACTCAGTGCGGTATTCAGCCTCTCTGGTGTCAAGTCTGATTTTGGAAAAAAAAAAAAAAATCCAAAATCAGACAGAGTGTTGACACCAGAGAGGCTAAGACCGCATTGACTCAGTGCGGTATTCAGCCTCTCTGGTGTCAAGTCTGATTTTGGAAAAAAAAAAAAAAAAAATCCAAAATCAGACAGAGTGTTGAGACCAGAGAGGCTAAGACCGCATTGACTCAGTGCGGTATTCAGCCTCTCTGGTGTCAAGTCTGATTTTGGAAAAAAAAAAAAAAAATCCAAAATCAGACAGAGTGTTGACACCAGAGAGGCTAAGACCGCATTGACTCAGTGCGGTATTCAGCCTCTCTGGTGTCAAGTCTGATTTTGGAAAAAAAAAAAAAAAAATCCAAAATCAGACAGAGTGTTGAGACCAGAGAGGCTAAGACCGCATTGACTCAGTGCGGTATTCAGCCTCTCTGGTGTCAAGTCTGATTTGAAAAAAAAAAAAAAAAATCCAAAATCAGACAGAGTGTTGACACCAGGAGGCTAAGACCGCATTGACTCAGTGCGGTATTCAGCCTCTCTGGTGTCAAGTCTGATTTTGGAAAAAAAAAAAAAATCCAAAATCAGACAGAGTGTTGAGACCAGAGAGGCTAAGACCGCATTGACTCAGTGCGGTATTCAGCCTCTCTGGTGTCAAGTCTGATTTTGGAAAAAAAAAAAAAAAAATCCAAAATCAGACAGAGTGTTGACACCAGAGAGGCTAAGACCGCATTGACTCAGTGCAGTATTCAGCCTCTCTGGTGTCAAGTCTGATTTTGGAAAAAAAAAAAAAAAAATCCAAAATCAGACAGAGTGTTGAGACCAGAGAGGCTAAGACCGCATTGACTCAGTGCGGTATTCAGCCTCTCTGGTGTCAAGTCTGATTTTGGAAAAAAAAAAAAAAAATCCAAAATCAGACAGAGTGTTGACACCAGAGAGGCTAAGACCGCATTGACTCAGTGCAGTATTCAGCCTCTCTGGTGTCAAGTCTGATTTTGGAAAAAAAAAAAAAAAATCCAAAATCAGACAGAGTGTTGAGACCAGAGAGGCTAAGACCGCATTGACTCAGTGCGGTATTCAGCCTCTCTGGTGTCAAGTCTGATTTTGGAAAAAAAAAAAAAATCCAAAATCAGACAGAGTGTTGAGACCAGAGAGGCTAAGACCGCATTGACTCAGTGCGGTATTCAGCCTCTCTGGTGTCAAGTCTGATTTTGGAAAAAAAAAAAGAAATCCAAAATCAGACAGAGTGTTGACACCAGAGAGGCTAAGACCGCATTGACTCAGTGCGGTATTCAGCCTCTCTGGTGTCAAGTCTGATTTTGGAAAAAAAAAAAAAAAAAATCCAAAATCAGACAGAGTGTTGAGACCAGAGAGGCTAAGACCGCATTGACTCAGTGCGGTATTCAGCCTCTCTGGTGTCAAGTCTGATTTTGGAAAAAAAAAAAAAATCCAAAATCAGACAGAGTGTTGACACCAGAGAGGCTAAGACCGCATTGACTCAGTGCAGTATTCAGCCTCTCTGGTGTCAAGTCTGATTTTGGAAAAAAAAAAAAAAAAATCCAAAATCAGACAGAGTGTTGACACCAGAGAGGCTAAGACCGCATTGACTCAGTGCAGTATTCAGCCTCTCTGGTGTCAAGTCTGATTTTGGAAAAAAAAAAAAAAAATCCAAAATCAGACAGAGTGTTGAGACCAGAGAGGCTAAGACCGCATTGACTCAGTGCGGTATTAGCCTCTCTGGTGTCAAGTCTGATTTTTGAAAAAAAAAAAAAAGATCCAAAATCAGACTTGACACCAGAGAGGCTAAGACCGCATTGACTCAGTGCGGTATTCAGCCTCTCTGGTGTCAAGTCTGATTTTGGAAAAAAAAAAAAAAATCCAAAATCAGACAGAGTGTTGACACCAGAGAGGCTAAGACCGCATTGACTCAGTGCGGTATTCAGCCTCTCTGGTGTCAAGTCTGATTTTGGAAAAAAAAAAAAAAAAAATCCAAAATCAGACAGAGTGTTGAGACCAGAGAGGCTAAGACCGCATTGACTCAGTGCGGTATTCAGCCTCTCTGGTGTCAAGTCTGATTTTGGAAAAAAAAAAAAAAAAATCCAAAATCAGACAGAGTGTTGACACCAGAGAGGCTAAGACCGCATTGACTCAGTGCGGTATTCAGCCTCTCTGGTGTCAAGTCTGATTTTGGAAAAAAAAAAAAAAAAATCCAAAATCAGACAGTGTTGAGACCAGAGAGGCTAAGACCGCATTGACTCAGTGCGGTATTCAGCCTCTCTGGTGTCAAGTCTGACTTTGGAAAAAAAAAAAAAAAATCCAAAATCAGACAGAGTGTTGACACCAGAGAGGCTAAGACCGCATTGACTCAGTGCGGTATTCAGCCTCTCTGGTGTCAAGTCTGATTTTGGAAAAAAAAAAAAAAAAATCCAAAATCAGACAGAGTGTTGAGACCAGAGAGGCTAAGACCGCATTGACTCAGTGCGGTATTCAGCCTCTCTGGTGTCAAGTCTGATTTTTGAAAAAAAAAAAAAAGATCCAAAATCAGACTTGACACCAGAGAGGCTAAGACCGCATTGACTCAGTGCGGTATTCAGCCTCTCTGGTGTCAAGTCTGATTTTGGAAAAAAAAAAAAAAATCCAAAATCAGACAGAGTGTTGACACCAGAGAGGCTAAGACCGCATTGACTCAGTGCGGTATTCAGCCTCTCTGGTGTCAAGTCTGATTTTGGAAAAAAAAAAAAAAAAATCCAAAATCAGACAGAGTGTTGAGACCAGAGAGGCTAAGACCGCATTGACTCAGTGCGGTATTCAGCCTCTCTGGTGTCAAGTCTGATTTTGGAAAAAAAAAAAAAAAATCCAAAATCAGACAGAGTGTTGACACCAGAGAGGCTAAGACCGCATTGACTCAGTGCGGTATTCAGCCTCTCTGGTGTCAAGTCTGATTTTGGAAAAAAAAAAAAAAAAATCCAAAATCAGACAGTGTTGAGACCAGAGAGGCTAAGACCGCATTGACTCAGTGCGGTATTCAGCCTCTCTGGTGTCAAGTCTGATTTAAAAAAAAAAAAAAAAAAATCCAAAATCAGACAGAGTGTTGACAACAGAGAGGCTAAGACCGCATTGACTCAGTGCGGTATTCAGCCTCTCTGGTGTCAAGTCTGATTTTGGAAAAAAAAAAAAAATCCAAAATCAGACAGAGTGTTGAGACCAGAGAGGCTAAGACTGCATTGACTCAGTGCGGTATTCAGCCTCTCTGGTGTCAAGTCTGATTTTGGAAAAAAAAAAAGAAATCCAAAATCAGACAGAGTGTTGAGACCAGAGAGGCTAAGACCGCATTGACTCAGTGCGGTATTCAGCCTCTCTGGTGTCAAGTCTGATTTTGGAAAAAAAAAAAAAAAGATCCAAAATCAGACAGAGTGTTGACACCAGAGAGGCTAAGACCGCATTGACTCAGTGCGGTATTCAGCCTCTCTGGTGTCAAGTCTGATTTTGGAAAAAAAAAAAAAAAATCCAAAATCAGACAGAGTGTTGACACCAGAGAGGCTAAGACCGCATTGACTCAGTGCGGTATTCAGCCTCTCTGGTGTCAAGTCTGATTTTGGAAAAAAAAAAAAAAATCCAAAATCAGACAGAGTGTTGACACCAGAGAGGCTAAGACCGCATTGAGTCAGTGCGGTATTCAGCCTCTCTGGTGTCAAGTCTGATTTTGGAAAAAAAAAAAAAAAAAATCCAAAATCAGACAGAGTGTTGAGACCAGAGAGGCTAAGACCGCATTGACTCAGTGCGGTATTCAGCCTCTCTGGTGTCAAGTCTGATTTTTGAAAAAAAAAAAAAAAATCCAAAATCAGACAGAGTGTTGACACCAGAGAGGCTAAGACCGCATTGACTCAGTGCGGTATTCAGCCTCTCTGGTGTCAAGTCTGATTTTGAAAAAAAAAAAAAAAAATCCAAAATCAGACAGAGTGTTGAGACCAGAGAGGCTAAGACCGCATTGACTCAGTGCGGTATTCAGCCTCTCTGGTGTCAAGTCTGATTTAAAAAAAAAAAAAAAAAAATCCAAAATCAGACAGAGTGTTGACACCAGAGAGGCTAAGACCGCATTGACTCAGTGCGGTATTCAGCCTCTCTGGTGACAAGTCTGATTTTGGAAAAAAAAAAAAAATCCAAAATCAGACAGAGTGTTGAGACCAGAGAGGCTAAGACCGCATTGACTCAGTGCGGTATTCAGCCTCTCTGGTGTCAAGTCTGATTTTGGAAAAAAAAAAAAGAAATCCAAAATCAGACAGAGTGTTGACACCAGAGAGGCTAAGACCGCATTGACTCAGTGCGGTATTCAGCCTCTCTGGTGTCAAGTCTGATTTTGGAAAAAAAAAAAAAAAAATCCAAAATCAGACAGAGTGTTGACACCAGAGAGGCTAATACCGCATTGACTCAGTGCAGTATTCAGCCTCTCTGGTGTCAAGTCTGATTTTGGAAAAAAAAAAAAAAAATCCAAAATCAGACAGAGTGTTGAGACCAGAGAGGCTAAGACCGCATTGACTCAGTGCGGTATTCAGCCTCTCTGGTGTCAAGTCTGATTTTGGAAAAAAAAAAAAAAAAAATCCAAAATCAGACAGAGTGTTGACACCAGAGAGGCTAAGACCGCATTGACTCGGTGCGGTATTCAGCCTCTCTGGTGTCAAGTCTGATTTTGGAAAAAAAAAAAAAAAAATCCAAAATCAGACAGAGTGTTGAGACCAGAGAGGCTAAGACCGCATTGACTCAGTGCGGTATTCAGCCTCTCTGGTGTCAAGTCTGATTTTGGAAAAAAAAAAAAAAAGATCCAAAATCAGACTTGACACCAGAGAGGCTAAGACCGCATTGACTCAGTGCGGTATTCAGCCTCTCTGGTGTCAAGTCTGATTTTGGAAAAAAAAAAAAAAATCCAAAATCAGACAGAGTGTTGACACCAGAGAGGCTAAGACCGCATTGACTCAGTGCGGTATTCAGCCTCTCTGGTGTCAAGTCTGATTTTGGAAAAAAAAAAAAAAAAAATCCAAAATCAGACAGAGTGTTGAGACCAGAGAGGCTAAGACCGCATTGACTCAGTGCGGTATTCAGCCTCTCTGGTGTCAAGTCTGATTTTGGAAAAAAAAAAAAAAAAAATCCAAAATCAGACCGCATTGACTCGGTGCGGTATTCAGCCTCTCTGGTGTCAAGTCTGATTTTGGAAAAAAAAAAAAAAAAATCCAAAATCAGACAGAGTGTTGAGACCAGAGAGGCTAAGACCGCATTGACTCAGTGCAGTATTCAGCCTCTCTGGTGTCAAGTCTGATTTTGGAAAAAAAAAAAAAAAATCCAAAATCAGACAGAGTGTTGACACCAGAGAGGCTAAGACCGCATTGACTCAGTGCGGTATTCAGCCTCTCTGGTGTCAAGTCTGATTTTGCAAAAAAAAAAAAAAAATCCAAAATCAGACAGAGTGTTGAGACCAGAGAGGCTAAGACCGCATTGACTCAGTGCGGTATTCAGCCTCTCTGGTGTCAAGTCTGATTTAAAAAAAAAAAAAAAAAAAATCCAAAATCAGACAGAGTGTTGACACCAGAGAGGCTAAGACCGCATTGACTCAGTGCGGTATTCAGCCTCTCTGGTGACAAGTCTGATTTTGGAAAAAAAAAAAAAATCCAAAATCAGACAGAGTGTTGAGACCAGAGAGGCTAAGACCGCATTGACTCAGTGCGGTATTCAGCCTCTCTGGTGTCAAGTCTGATTTTGGAAAAAAAAAAAAAAAAAATCCAAAATCAGACAGAGTGTTGAGACCAGAGAGGCTAAGACCGCATTGACTCAGTGCGGTATTCAGCCTCTCTGGTGTCAAGTCTGATTTTGGAAAAAAAAAAAAAAAATCCAAAATCAGACAGAGTGTTGACACCAGAGAGGCTAAGACCGCATTGACTCAGTGCGGTATTCAGCCTCTCTGGTGTCAAGTCTGACTTTGGAAAAAAAAAAAAAAAAATCCAAAATCAGACAGAGTGTTGACACCAGAGAGGCTAAGACCGCATTGACTCAGTGCGGTATTCAGCCTCTCTGGTGTCAAGTCTGATTTTGGAAAAAAAAAAAAAAAAATCCAAAATCAGACAGAGTGTTGAGACCAGAGAGGCTAAGACCGCATTGACTCAGTGCGGTATTCAGCCTCTCTGGTGTCAAGTCTGATTTTTGAAAAAAAAAAAAAAGATCCAAAATCAGACGGTTGACACCAGAGAGGCTAAGACCGCATTGACTCAGTGCGGTATTCAGCCTCTCTGGTGTCAAGTCTGATTTTGGAAAAAAAAAAAAAAAATCCAAAATCAGACAGAGTGTTGACACCAGAGAGGCTAAGACCGCATTGACTCAGTGCGGTATTCAGCCTCTCTGGTGTCAAGTCTGATTTTGGAAAAAAAAAAAAAAAAATCCAAAATCAGACAGAGTGTTGAGACCAGAGAGGCTAAGACCGCATTGACTCAGTGCGGTATTCAGCCTCTCTGGTGTCAAGTCTGATTTTGGAAAAAAAAAAAAAAAATCCAAAATCAGACAGAGTGTTGACACCAGAGAGGCTAAGACCGCATTGACTCAGTGCGGTATTCAGCCTCTCTGGTGTCAAGTCTGATTTTGGAAAAAAAAAAAAAAAAATCCAAAATCAGACAGAGTGTTGAGACCAGAGAGGCTAAGACCGCATTGACTCAGTGCGGTATTCAGCCTCTCTGGTGTCAAGTCTGATTTTGGAAAAAAAAAAAAAAAATCCAAAATCAGACAGAGTGTTGACACCAGAGAGGCTAAGACCGCATTGACTCAGTGCGGTATTCAGCCTCTCTGGTGTCAAGTCTGATTTTGGAAAAAAAAAAAAAAAAATCCAAAATCAGACAGTGTTGAGACCAGAGAGGCTAAGACCGCATTGACTCAGTTCGGTATTCAGCCTCTCTGGTGTCAAGTCTGATTTAAAAAAAAAAAAAAAAAAAATCCAAAATCAGACAGAGTGTTGACAACAGAGAGGCTAAGACCGCATTGACTCAGTGCGGTATTCAGCCTCTCTGGTGTCAAGTCTGATTTTGGAAAAAAAAAAAAAAATCCAAAATCAGACAGAGTGTTGAGACCAGAGAGGCTAAGACTGCATTGACTCAGTGCGGTATTCAGCCTCTCTGGTGTCAAGTCTGATTTTGGAAAAAAAAAAGAAATCCAAAATCAGACAGAGTGTTGAGACCAGAGAGGCTAAGACCGCATTGACTCAGTGCGGTATTCAGCCTCTCTGGTGTCAAGTCTGATTTTGGAAAAAAAAAAAAAAGATCCAAAATCAGACAGAGTGTTGACACCAGAGAGGCTAAGACCGCATTGACTCAGTGCGGTATTCAGCCTCTCTGGTGTCAAGTCTGATTTTGGAAAAAAAAAAAAAAAATCCAAAATCAGACAGAGTGTTGACACCAGAGAGGCTAAGACCGCATTGACTCAGTGCGGTATTCAGCCTCTCTGGTGTCAAGTCTGATTTTGGAAAAAAAAAAAAAAATCCAAAATCAGACAGAGTGTTGACACCAGAGAGGCTAAGACCGCATTGAGTCAGTGCGGTATTCAGCCTCTCTGGTGTCAAGTCTGATTTTGGAAAAAAAAAAAAAAAAAAATCCAAAATCAGACAGAGTGTTGAGACCAGAGAGGCTAAGACCGCATTGACTCAGTGCGGTATTCAGCCTCTCTGGTGTCAAGTCTGATTTTTGAAAAAAAAAAAAAAATCCAAAATCAGACAGAGTGTTGACACCAGAGAGGCTAAGACCGCATTGACTCAGTGCGGTATTCAGCCTCTCTGGTGTCAAGTCTGATTTTGAAAAAAAAAAAAAAAAATCCAAAATCAGACAGAGTGTTGAGACCAGAGAGGCTAAGACCGCATTGACTCAGTGCGGTATTCAGCCTCTCTGGTGTCAAGTCTGATTTAAAAAAAAAAAAAAAAAAATCCAAAATCAGACAGAGTGTTGACACCAGAGAGGCTAAGACCGCATTGACTCAGTGCGGTATTCAGCCTCTCTGGTGACAAGTCTGATTTTGGAAAAAAAAAAAAAATCCAAAATCAGACAGAGTGTTGAGACCAGAGAGGCTAAGACCGCATTGACTCAGTGCGGTATTCAGCCTCTCTGGTGTCAAGTCTGATTTTGGAAAAAAAAAAAGAAATCCAAAATCAGACAGAGTGTTGACACCAGAGAGGCTAAGACCGCATTGACTCAGTGCGGTATTCAGCCTCTCTGGTGTCAAGTCTGATTTTGGAAAAAAAAAAAAAAAAATCCAAAATCAGACAGAGTGTTGAGACCAGAGAGGCTAAGACCGCATTGACTCAGTGCGGTATTCAGCCTCTCTGGTGTCAAGTCTGATTTTGGAAAAAAAAAAAAAAAATCCAAAATCAGACAGAGTGTTGACACCAGAGAGGCTAATACCGCATTGACTCAGTGCAGTATTCAGCCTCTCTGGTGTCAAGTCTGATTTTGGAAAAAAAAAAAAAAAATCCAAAATCAGACAGAGTGTTGAGACCAGAGAGGCTAAGACCGCATTGACTCAGTGCGGTATTCAGCCTCTCTGGTGTCAAGTCTGATTTTGGAAAAAAAAAAAAAAAAAATCCAAAATCAGACAGAGTGTTGACACCAGAGAGGCTAAGACCGCATTGACTCGGTGCGGTATTCAGCCTCTCTGGTGTCAAGTCTGATTTTGGAAAAAAAAAAAAAAAAATCCAAAATCAGACAGAGTGTTGAGACCAGAGAGGCTAAGACCGCATTGACTCAGTGCGGTATTCAGCCTCTCTGGTGTCAAGTCTGATTTTGGAAAAAAAAAAAAAAGATCCAAAATCAGACTTGACACCAGAGAGGCTAAGACCGCATTGACTCAGTGCGGTATTCAGCCTCTCTGGTGTCAAGTCTGATTTTGGAAAAAAAAAAAAAAATCCAAAATCAGACAGAGTGTTGACACCAGAGAGGCTAAGACCGCATTGACTCAGTGCAGTATTCAGCCTCTCTGGTGTCAAGTCTGATTTTGGAAAAAAAAAAAAAAAAAATCCAAAATCAGACAGAGTGTTGAGACCAGAGAGGCTAAGACCGCATTGACTCAGTGCGGTATTCAGCCTCTCTGGTGTCAAGTCTGATTTTGGAAAAAAAAAAAAAAAAAATCCAAAATCAGACCGCATTGACTCGGTGCGGTATTCAGCCTCTCTGGTGTCAAGTCTGATTTTGGAAAAAAAAAAAAAAAAATCCAAAATCAGACAGAGTGTTGAGACCAGAGAGGCTAAGACCGCATTGACTCAGTGCAGTATTCAGCCTCTCTGGTGTCAAGTCTGATTTTGGAAAAAAAAAAAAAAAATCCAAAATCAGACAGAGTGTTGACACCAGAGAGGCTAAGACCGCATTGACTCAGTGCGGTATTCAGCCTCTCTGGTGTCAAGTCTGATTTTGCAAAAAAAAAAAAAAAATCCAAAATCAGACAGAGTGTTGAGACCAGAGAGGCTAAGACCGCATTGACTCAGTGCGGTATTCAGCCTCTCTGGTGTCAAGTCTGATTTAAAAAAAAAAAAAAAAAAAATCCAAAATCAGACAGAGTGTTGACACCAGAGAGGCTAAGACCGCATTGACTCAGTGCGGTATTCAGCCTCTCTGGTGACAAGTCTGATTTTGGAAAAAAAAAAAAATCCAAAATCAGACAGAGTGTTGAGACCAGAGAGGCTAAGACCGCATTGACTCAGTGCGGTATTCAGCCTCTCTGGTGTCAAGTCTGATTTTGGAAAAAAAAAAAAAAATCCAAAATCAGACAGAGTGTTGACACCAGAGAGGCTAAGACCGCATTGACTCAGTGCGGTATTCAGCCTCTCTGGTGTCAAGTCTGATTTTGGAAAAAAAAAAAAAAAAATCCAAAATCAGACAGAGTGTTGAGACCAGAGAGGCTAAGACCGCATTGACTCAGTGCGGTATTCAGCCTCTCTGGTGTCAAGTCTGATTTTGGAAAAAAAAAAAAAAAATCCAAAATCAGACAGAGTGTTGACACCAGAGAGGCTAATACCGCATTGACTCAGTGCAGTATTCAGCCTCTCTGGTGTCAAGTCTGATTTTGGAAAAAAAAAAAAAAAATCCAAAATCAGACAGAGTGTTGAGACCAGAGAGGCTAAGACCGCATTGACTCAGTGCGGTATTCAGCCTCTCTGGTGTCAAGTCTGATTTTGGAAAAAAAAAAAAAAAAAAATCCAAAATCAGACAGAGTGTTGACACCAGAGAGGCTAAGACCGCATTGACTCGGTGCGGTATTCAGCCTCTCTGGTGTCAAGTCTGATTTTGGAAAAAAAAAAAAAAAAATCCAAAATCAGACAGAGTGTTGAGACCAGAGAGGCTAAGACCGCATTGACTCAGTGCGGTATTCAGCCTCTCTGGTGTCAAGTCTGATTTTGGAAAAAAAAAAAAAAGATCCAAAATCAGACTTGACACCAGAGAGGCTAAGACCGCATTGACTCAGTGCGGTATTCAGCCTCTCTGGTGTCAAGTCTGATTTTGGAAAAAAAAAAAAAAATCCAAAATCAGACAGAGTGTTGACACCAGAGAGGCTAAGACCGCATTGACTCAGTGCGGTATTCAGCCTCTCTGGTGTCAAGTCTGATTTTGGAAAAAAAAAAAAAAAAAATCCAAAATCAGACAGAGTGTTGAGACCAGAGAGGCTAAGACCGCATTGACTCAGTGCGGTATTCAGCCTCTCTGGTGTCAAGTCTGATTTTGGAAAAAAAAAAAAAAAAAATCCAAAATCAGACCGCATTGACTCGGTGCGGTATTCAGCCTCTCTGGTGTCAAGTCTGATTTTGGAAAAAAAAAAAAAAAAATCCAAAATCAGACAGAGTGTTGAGACCAGAGAGGCTAAGACCGCATTGACTCAGTGCAGTATTCAGCCTCTCTGGTGTCAAGTCTGATTTTGGAAAAAAAAAAAAAAAATCCAAAATCAGACAGAGTGTTGACACCAGAGAGGCTAAGACCGCATTGACTCAGTGCGGTATTCAGCCTCTCTGGTGTCAAGTCTGATTTTGCAAAAAAAAAAAAAAAAATCCAAAATCAGACAGAGTGTTGAGACCAGAGAGGCTAAGACCGCATTGACTCAGTGCGGTATTCAGCCTCTCTGGTGTCAAGTCTGACTTTGGAAAAAAAAAAAAAAAATCCAAAATCAGACAGAGTGTTGACACCAGAGAGGCTAAGACCGCATTGACTCAGTGCGGTATTCAGCCTCTCTGGTGTCAAGTCTGATTTTGGAAAAAAAAAAAAAAAATCCAAAATCAGACAGAGTGTTGAGACCAGAGAGGCTAAGACCGCATTGACTCAGTGCGGTATTCAGCCTCTCTGGTGTCAAGTCTGATTTTTGAAAAAAAAAAAAAAGATCCAAAATCAGACTTGACACCAGAGAGGCTAAGACCGCATTGACTCAGTGCGGTATTCAGCCTCTCTGGTGTCAAGTCTGATTTTGGAAAAAAAAAAAAAAATCCAAAATCAGACAGAGTGTTGACACCAGAGAGGCTAAGACCGCATTGACTCAGTGCGGTATTCAGCCTCTCTGGTGTCAAGTCTGATTTTGGAAAAAAAAAAAAAAAAAATCCAAAATCAGACAGAGTGTTGAGACCAGAGAGGCTAAGACCGCATTGACTCAGTGCGGTATTCAGCCTCTCTGGTGTCAAGTCTGATTTTGGAAAAAAAAAAAAAAAATCCAAAATCAGACAGAGTGTTGACACCAGAGAGGCTAAGACCGCATTGACTCAGTGCGGTATTCAGCCTCTCTGGTGTCAAGTCTGATTTTGGAAAAAAAAAAAAAAAAATCCAAAATCAGACAGTGTTGAGACCAGAGAGGCTAAGACCGCATTGACTCAGTGCGGTATTCAGCCTCTCTGGTGTCAAGTCTGATTTAAAAAAAAAAAAAAAAAAAATCCAAAATCAGACAGAGTGTTGACAACAGAGAGGCTAAGACCGCATTGACTCAGTGCGGTATTCAGCCTCTCTGGTGTCAAGTCTGATTTTGGAAAAAAAAAAAAAATCCAAAATCAGACAGAGTGTTGAGACCAGAGAGGCTAAGACTGCATTGACTCAGTGCGGTATTCAGCCTCTCTGGTGTCAAGTCTGATTTTGGAAAAAAAAAAAGAAATCCAAAATCAGACAGAGTGTTGAGACCAGAGAGGCTAAGACCGCATTGACTCAGTGCGGTATTCAGCCTCTCTGGTGTCAAGTCTGATTTTGGAAAAAAAAAAAAAAGATCCAAAATCAGACAGAGTGTTGACACCAGAGAGGCTAAGACCGCATTGACTCAGTGCGGTATTCAGCCTCTCTGGTGTCAAGTCTGATTTTGGAAAAAAAAAAAAAAAATCCAAAATCAGACAGAGTGTTGACACCAGAGAGGCTAAGACCGCATTGACTCAGTGCGGTATTCAGCCTCTCTGGTGTCAAGTCTGATTTTGGAAAAAAAAAAAAAAATCCAAAATCAGACAGAGTGTTGACACCAGAGAGGCTAAGACCGCATTGAGTCAGTGCGGTATTCAGCCTCTCTGGTGTCAAGTCTGATTTTGGAAAAAAAAAAAAAAAAAATCCAAAATCAGACAGAGTGTTGAGACCAGAGAGGCTAAGACCGCATTGACTCAGTGCGGTATTCAGCCTCTCTGGTGTCAAGTCTGATTTTTGAAAAAAAAAAAAAAAAATCCAAAATCAGACAGAGTGTTGACACCAGAGAGGCTAAGACCGCATTGACTCAGTGCGGTATTCAGCCTCTCTGGTGTCAAGTCTGATTTTGAAAAAAAAAAAAAAAAATCCAAAATCAGACAGAGTGTTGAGACCAGAGAGGCTAAGACCGCATTGACTCAGTGCGGTATTCAGCCTCTCTGGTGTCAAGTCTGATTTAAAAAAAAAAAAAAAAAAAATCCAAAATCAGACAGAGTGTTGACACCAGAGAGGCTAAGACCGCATTGACTCAGTGCGGTATTCAGCCTCTCTGGTGACAAGTCTGATTTTGGAAAAAAAAAAAAAATCCAAAATCAGACAGAGTGTTGAGACCAGAGAGGCTAAGACCGCATTGACTCAGTGCGGTATTCAGCCTCTCTGGTGTCAAGTCTGATTTTGGAAAAAAAAAAAGAAATCCAAAATCAGACAGAGTGTTGACACCAGAGAGGCTAAGACCGCATTGACTCAGTGCGGTATTCAGCCTCTCTGGTGTCAAGTCTGATTTTGGAAAAAAAAAAAAAAAAATCCAAAATCAGACAGAGTGTTGAGACCAGAGAGGCTAAGACCGCATTGACTCAGTGCGGTATTCAGCCTCTCTGGTGTCAAGTCTGATTTTGGAAAAAAAAAAAAAAAATCCAAAATCAGACAGAGTGTTGACACCAGAGAGGCTAATACCGCATTGACTCAGTGCAGTATTCAGCCTCTCTGGTGTCAAGTCTGATTTTGGAAAAAAAAAAAAAAAATCCAAAATCAGACAGAGTGTTGAGACCAGAGAGGCTAAGACCGCATTGACTCAGTGCGGTATTCAGCCTCTCTGGTGTCAAGTCTGATTTTGGAAAAAAAAAAAAAAAAAATCCAAAATCAGACAGAGTGTTGACACCAGAGAGGCTAAGACCGCATTGACTCGGTGCGGTATTCAGCCTCTCTGGTGTCAAGTCTGATTTTGGAAAAAAAAAAAAAAAAATCCAAAATCAGACAGAGTGTTGAGACCAGAGAGGCTAAGACCGCATTGACTCAGTGCGGTATTCAGCCTCTCTGGTGTCAAGTCTGATTTTGGAAAAAAAAAAAAAAGATCCAAAATCAGACTTGACACCAGAGAGGCTAAGACCGCATTGACTCAGTGCGGTATTCAGCCTCTCTGGTGTCAAGTCTGATTTTGGAAAAAAAAAAAAAAAATCCAAAATCAGACAGTGTTGACACCAGAGAGGCTAAGACCGCATTGACTCAGTGCGGTATTCAGCCTCTCTGGTGTCAAGTCTGATTTTGGAAAAAAAAAAAAAAATCCAAAATCAGACAGAGTGTTGACACCAGAGAGGCTAAGACCGCATTGACTCAGTGCGGTATTCAGCCTCTCTGGTGTCAAGTTTGATTTTGGAAAAAAAAAAAAAAAAAATCCAAAATCAGACAGAGTGTTGAGACCAGAGAGGCTAAGACCGCATTGACTCAGTGCGGTATTCAGCCTCTCTGGTGTCAAGTCTGATTTTGGAAAAAAAAAAAAAAAATCCAAAATCAGACAGAGTGTTGACACCAGAGAGGCTAAGACCGCATTGACTCAGTGCGGTATTCAGCCTCTCTGGTGTCAAGTCTGATTTTGGAAAAAAAAAAAAAAAAATCCAAAATCAGACAGAGTGTTGAGACCAGAGAGGCTAAGACCGCATTGACTCAGTGCGGTATTCAGCCTCTCTGGTGTCAAGTCTGATTTAAAAAAAAAAAAAAAAAAAATCCAAAATCAGACAGAGTGTTGACACCAGAGAGGCTAAGACCGCATTGACTCAGTGCGGTATTCAGCCTCTCTGGTGTCAAGTCTGATTTTGGAAAAAAAAAAAAAATCCAAAATCAGACAGAGTGTTGAGACCAGAGAGGCTAAGACCGCATTGACTCAGTGCGGTATTCAGCCTCTCTGGTGTCAAGTCTGATTTTGGAAAAAAAAAAAAAAAATCCAAAATCAGACAGAGTGTTGACACCAGAGAGGCTAAGACCGCATTGACTCAGTGCGGTATTCAGCCTCTCTGGTGTCAAGTCTGATTTTGGAAAAAAAAAAAAAAAGATCCAAAATCAGACAGAGTGTTGACACCAGAGAGGCTAAGACCGCATTGACTCAGTGCGGTATTCAGCCTCTCTGGTGTCAAGTCTGATTTTGGAAAAAAAAAAAAAAAATCCAAAATCAGACAGAGTGTTGACACCAGAGAGGCTAAGACCGCATTGACTCAGTGCGGTATTCAGCCTCTCTGGTGTCAAGTCTGATTTTGGAAAAAAAAAAAAAAAATCCAAAATCAGACAGAGTGTTGACACCAGAGAGGCTAAGACCGCATTGACTCAGTGCGGTATTCAGCCTCTCTGGTGTCAAGTCTGATTTTGGAAAAAAAAAAAAAAATCCAAAATCAGACAGAGTGTTGACACCAGAGAGGCTAAGACTGCATTGACTCAGTGCGGTATTCAGCCTCTCTGGTGTCAAGTCTGATTTTGGAAAAAAAAAAAAAAAAAATCCAAAATCAGACAGAGTGTTGAGACCAGAGAGGCTAAGACCGCATTGACTCAGTGCGGTATTCAGCCTCTCTGGTGTCAAGTCTGATTTTGGAAAAAAAAAAAAAAAATCCAAAATCAGACAGAGTGTTGACACCAGAGAGGCTAAGACCGCATTGACTCAGTGCGGTATTCAGCCTCTCTGGTGTCAAGTCTGATTTTGGAAAAAAAAAAAAAAAAATCCAAAATCAGACAGAGTGTTGAGACCAGAGAGGCTAAGACCGCATTGACTCAGTGCGGTATTCAGCCTCTCTGGTGTCAAGTCTGATTTAAAAAAAAAAAAAAAAAAATCCAAAATCAGACAGAGTGTTGACACCAGAGAGGCTAAGACCGCATTGACTCAGTGCGGTATTCAGCCTCTCTGGTGTCAAGTCTGATTTTGGAAAAAAAAAAAAAATCCAAAATCAGACAGAGTGTTGAGACCAGAGAGGCTAAGACCGCATTGACTCAGTGCGGTATTCAGCCTCTCTGGTGTCAAGTCTGATTTTGGAAAAAAAAAAAAAAAAATCCAAAATCAGACAGAGTGTTGACACCAGAGAGGCTAAGACCGCATTGACTCAGTGCAGTATTCAGCCTCTCTGGTGTCAAGTCTGATTTTGGAAAAAAAAAAAAAAAAATCCAAAATCAGACAGAGTGTTGAGACCAGAGAGGCTAAGACCGCATTGACTCAGTGCGGTATTCAGCCTCTCTGGTGTCAAGTCTGATTTTGGAAAAAAAAAAAAAAAATCCAAAATCAGACAGAGTGTTGACACCAGAGAGGCTAAGACCGCAT
Organism: Poromitra crassiceps; assembly: GCF_964638095.1. Classification (NCBI taxonomy): domain Eukaryota; kingdom Metazoa; phylum Chordata; class Actinopteri; order Beryciformes; family Melamphaidae; genus Poromitra; species Poromitra crassiceps. The sequence continues at coordinate 21,212 of NW_028151243.1, forward strand.
TGACTCAGTGCAGTATTCAGCCTCTCTGGTGTCAAGTCTGATTTTGGAAAAAAAAAAAAAAAATCCAAAAGCAGACAGAGTGTTGAGACCAGAGAGGCTAAGACCGCATTGACTCAGTGCGGTATTCAGCCTCTCTGGTGTCAAGTCTGATTTTGGAAAAAAAAAAAAAATCCAAAATCAGACAGAGTGTTGAGACCAGAGAGGCTAAGACCGCATTGACTCAGTGCGGTATTCAGCCTCTCTGGTGTCAAGTCTGATTTTGGAAAAAAAAAAAGAAATCCAAAATCAGACAGAGTGTTGACACCAGAGAGGCTAAGACCGCATTGACTCAGTGCGGTATTCAGCCTCTCTGGTGTCAAGTCTGATTTTGGAAAAAAAAAAAAAAAAAATCCAAAATCAGACAGAGTGTTGAGACCAGAGAGGCTAAGACCGCATTGACTCAGTGCGGTATTCAGCCTCTCTGGTGTCAAGTCTGATTTTGGAAAAAAAAAAAAAATCCAAAATCAGACAGAGTGTTGACACCAGAGAGGCTAAGACCGCATTGACTCAGTGCGGTATTCAGCCTCTCTGGTGTCAAGTCTGATTTTGGAAAAAAAAAAAGAAATCCAAAATCAGACAGAGTGTTGACACCAGAGAGGCTAAGACCGCATTGACTCAGTGCGGTATTCAGCCTCTCTGGTGTCAAGTCTGATTTTGGAAAAAAAAAAAAAAAATCCAAAATCAGACAGAGTGTTGAGACCAGAGAGGCTAAGACCGCATTGACTCAGTGCGGTATTCAGCCTCTCTGGTGTCAAGTCTGATTTAAAAAAAAAAAAAAAAAAAATCCAAAATCCAAAATCAGACAGAGTGTTGACACCAGAGAGGCTAAGACCGCATTGACTCAGTGCGGTATTCAGCCTCTCTGGTGTCAAGTCTGATTTTGGAAAAAAAAAAAAAATCCAAAATCAGACAGAGTGTTGAGACCAGAGAGGCTAAGACCGCATTGACTCAGTGCGGTATTCAGCCTCTCTGGTGTCAAGTCTGATTTTGGAAAAAAAAAAAGAAATCCAAAATCAGACAGAGTGTTGACACCAGAGAGGCTAAGACCGCATTGACTCAGTGCGGTATTCAGCCTCTCTGGTGTCAAGTCTGATTTTGGAAAAAAAAAAAAAAGATCCAAAATCAGACAGAGTGTTGACACCAGAGAGGCTAAGACCGCATTGACTCAGTGCGGTATTCAGCCTCTCTGGTGTCAAGTCTGATTTTGGAAAAAAAAAAAAAAAAATCCAAAATCAGACAGAGTGTTGACACCAGAGAGGCTAAGACCGCATTGACTCAGTGCGGTATTCAGCCTCTCTGGTGTCAAGTCTGATTTTGGAAAAAAAAAAAAAAAAATCCAAAATCAGACAGAGTGTTGACACCAGAGAGGCTAAGACCGCATTGACTCAGTGCGTTATCCAGCCTCTCTGGTGTCAAGTCTGATTTTGGAAAAAAAAAAAAAAATCCAAAATCAGACAGAGTGTTGACACCAGAGAGGCTAAGACCGCATTGACTCAGTGCGGTATTCAGCCTCTCTGGTGTCAAGTCTGATTTTGGAAAAAAAAAAAAAAAAAATCCAAAATCAGACAGAGTGTTGAGACCAGAGAGGCTAAGACCGCATTGACTCAGTGCGGTATTCAGCCTCTCTGGTGTCAAGTCTGATTTTGGAAAAAAAAAAAAAAAATCCAAAATCAGACAGAGTGTTGACACCAGAGAGGCTAAGATCGCATTGACTCAGTGCGGTATTCAGCCTCTCTGGTGTCAAGTCTGATTTTGGAAAAAAAAAAAAAAAATCCAAAATCAGACAGAGTGTTGAGACCAGAGAGGCTAAGACCGCATTGACTCAGTGCGGTATTCAGCCTCTCTGGTGTCAAGTCTGATTTAAAAAAAAAAAAAAAAAAATCCAAAATCAGACAGAGTGTTGACACCAGAGAGGCTAAGACCGCATTGACTCAGTGCGGTATTCAGCCTCTCTGGTGTCAAGTCTGATTTTGGAAAAAAAAAAAAAATCCAAAATCAGACAGAGTGTTGAGACCAGAGAGGCTAAGACCGCATTGACTCAGTGCGGTATTCAGCCTCTCTGGTGTCAAGTCTGATTTTGGAAAAAAAAAAAAAAAAATCCAAAATCAATCAGACAGAGTGTTGACACCAGAGAGGCTAAGACCGCATTGACTCAGTGCAGTTCAGCCTCTCTGGTGTCAAGTCTGATTTTGGAAAAAAAAAAAAAAAAATCCAAAATCAGACAGAGTGTTGAGACCAGAGAGGCTAAGACCGCATTGACTCAGTGCGGTATTCAGCCTCTCTGGTGTCAAGTCTGATTTTGGAAAAAAAAAAAAAAAATCCAAAATCAGACAGAGTGTTGACACCAGAGAGGCTAAGACCGCATTGACTCAGTGCAGTATTCAGCCTCTCTGGTGTCAAGTCTGATTTTGGAAAAAAAAAAAAAAAAATCCAAAATCAGACAGAGTGTTGAGACCAGAGAGGCTAAGACCGCATTGACTCAGTGCGGTATTCAGCCTCTCTGGTGTCAAGTCTGATTTTGGAAAAAAAAAAAAAATCCAAAATCAGACAGAGTGTTGAGACCAGAGAGGCTAAGACCGCATTGACTCAGTGCGGTATTCAGCCTCTCTGGTGTCAAGTCTGATTTTGGAAAAAAAAAAAGAAATCCAAAATCAGACAGAGTGTTGACACCAGAGAGGCTAAGACCGCATTGACTCAGTGCGGTATTCAGCCTCTCTGGTGTCAAGTCTGATTTTGGAAAAAAAAAAAAAAAAATCCAAAATCAGACAGAGTGTTGAGACCAGAGAGGCTAAGACCGCATTGACTCAGTGCGGTATTCAGCCTCTCTGGTGTCAAGTCTGATTTTGGAAAAAAAAAAAAAAAATCCAAAATCAGACAGAGTGTTGACACCAGAGAGGCTAAGACCGCATTGACTCAGTGCAGTATTCAGCCTCTCTGGTGTCAAGTCTGATTTTGGAAAAAAAAAAAAAAAAATCCAAAATCAGACAGAGTGTTGAGACCAGAGAGGCTAAGACCGCATTGACTCAGTGCAGTATTCAGCCTCTCTGGTGTCAAGTCTGATTTTGGAAAAAAAAAAAAAAAAATCCAAAATCAGACAGAGTGTTGACACCAGAGAGGCTAAGACCGCATTGACTCGGTGCGGTATTCAGCCTCTCTGGTGTCAAGTCTGATTTTGGAAAAAAAAAAAAAAAATCCAAAATCAGACAGAGTGTTGAGACCAGAGAGGCTAAGACCGCATTGACTCAGTGCGGTATTCAGCCTCTCTGGTGTCAAGTCTGATTTTGGAAAAAAAAAAAAAAGATCCAAAATCAGACAGAGTGTTGACACCAGAGAGGCTAAGACCGCATTGACTCAGTGCGGTATTCAGCCTCTCTGGTGTCAAGTCTGATTTTGCAAAAAAAAAAAAAAAAAATCCAAAATCAGACAGAGTGTTGAGACCAGAGAGGCTAAGACCGCATTGACTCAGTGCAGTATTCAGCCTCTCTGGTGTCAAGTCTGATTTTGGAAAAAAAAAAAAAAAAAATCCAAAATCAGACAGAGTGTTGACACCAGAGAGGCTAAGACCGCATTGACTCGGTGCGGTATTCAGCCTCTCTGGTGTCAAGTCTGATTTTGGAAAAAAAAAAAAAAAATCCAAAATCAGACAGAGTGTTGAGACCAGAGAGGCTAAGACCGCATTGACTCAGTGCGGTATTCAGCCTCTCTGGTGTCAAGTCTGATTTTGGAAAAAAAAAAAAAAAATCCAAAATCAGACAGAGTGTTGACACCAGAGAGGCTAAGACCGCATTGACTCAGTGCGGTATTCAGCCTCTCTGGTGTCAAGTCTGATTTTGGAAAAAAAAAAAAAAAAATCCAAAATCAGACAGAGTGTTGACACCAGAGAGGCTAAGACCGCATTGACTCAGTGCAGTATTCAGCCTCTCTGGTGTCAAGTCTGATTTTGGAAAAAAAAAAAAAAAATCCAAAATCAGACAGAGTGTTGAGACCAGAGAGGCTAAGACCGCATTGACTCAGTGCGGTATTCAGCCTCTCTGGTGTCAAGTCTGATTTTGGGAAAAAAAAAAAAAAAAATCCAAAATCAGACAGAGTGTTGACACCAGAGAGGCTAAGACCGCATTGACTCGGTGCGGTATTCAGCCTCTCTGGTGTCAAGTCTGATTTTGGAAAAAAAAAAAAAAAAAATCCAAAATCAGACAGAGTGTTGAGACCAGAGAGGCTAAGACCGCATTGACTGAGTGCGGTATTCAGCCTCTCTGGTGTCAAGTCTGATTTTGGAAAAAAAAAAAAAAAAAAATTAAAATCAGACAGAGTGTTGAGACCAGAGAGGCTAAGACCGCATTGACTCTGTGCGGTATTCAGCCTCTCTGGTGTCAAGTCTGATTTTGGAAAAAAAAAAAAAAGATCCAAAATCAGACAGAGTGTTGACACCAGAGAGGCTAAGACCGCATTGACTCAGTGCGGTATTCAGCCTCTCTGGTGTCAAGTCTGATTTTGGAAAAAAAAAAAAAAAATCCAAAATCAGACAGAGTGTTGACACCAGAGAGGCTAAGACCGCATTGACTCAGTGCGGTATTCAGCCTCTCTGGTGTCAAGTCTGATTTTGGAAAAAAATAATAATAATCCAAAATCAGACAGAGTGTTGACACCAGAGAGGCTAAGACCGCATTGACTCAGTGCGGTATTCAGCCTCTCTGGTGTCAAGTCTGATTTTGGAAAAAAAAAAAAAAATCCAAAATCAGACAGATTGTTGACACCAGAGAGGCTAAGACCGCATTGACTCAGTGCGGTATTCAGCCTCTCTGGTGTCAAGTCTGATTTTGGAAAAAAAAAAAAAATCCAAAATCAGACAGAGTGTTGACACCAGAGAGGCTAAGACCGCATTGACTCAGTGCGGTATTCAGCCTCTCTGGTGTCAAGTCTGATTTTGGAAAAAAAAAAAAAAAAAATCCAAAATCAGACAGAGTGTTGAGACCAGAGAGGCTAAGACCGCATTGACTCAGTGCGGTATTCAGCCTCTCTGGTGTCAAGTCTGATTTTGGAAAAAAAAAAAAAAAATCCAAAATCAGACAGAGTGTTGACACCAGAGAGGCTAAGACCGCATTGACTCAGTGCGGTATTCAGCCTCTCTGGTGTCAAGTCTGATTTTGGAAAAAAAAAATAATAAATCCAAAATCAGACAGAGTGTTGAGACCAGAGAGGCTAAGACCGCATTGACTCAGTGCGGTATTCAGCCTCTCTGGTGTCAAGTCTGATTTAAAAAAAAAAAAAAAAAAATCCAAAATCAGACAGAGTGTTGACACCAGAGAGGCTAAGACCGCATTGACTCAGTGCGGTATTCAGCCTCTCTGGTGTCAAGTCTGATTTTGGAAAAAAAAAAAAATCCAAAATCAGACAGAGTGTTGAGACCAGAGAGGCTAAGACCGCATTGACTCAGTGCGGTATTCAGCCTCTCTGGTGTCAAGTCTGATTTTGGAAAAAAAAAAAAAAAAATCCAAAATCAGACAGATTGTTGACACCAGAGAGGCTAAGACCGCATTGACTCAGTGCGGTATTCAGCCTCTCTGGTGTCAAGTCTGATTTTGGAAAAAAAAAAAAAATCCAAAATCAGACAGAGTGTTGACACCAGAGAGGCTAAGACCGCATTGACTCAGTGCGGTATTCAGCCTCTCTGGTGTCAAGTCTGATTTTGGAAAAAAAAAAAAAAAAAATCCAAAATCAGACAGAGTGTTGAGACCAGAGAGGCTAAGACCGCATTGACTCAGTGCGGTATTCAGCCTCTCTGGTGTCAAGTCTGATTTTGGAAAAAAAAAAAAAAAATCCAAAATCAGACAGAGTGTTGACACCAGAGAGGCTAAGACCGCATTGACTCAGTGCGGTATTCAGCCTCTCTGGTGTCAAGTCTGATTTTGGAAAAAAAAAAAAAAAAATCCAAAATCAGACAGAGTGTTGAGACCAGAGAGGCTAAGACCGCATTGACTCAGTGCGGTATTCAGCCTCTCTGGTGTCAAGTCTGATTTAAAAAAAAAAAAAAAAAAATCCAAAATCAGACAGAGTGTTGACACCAGAGAGGCTAAGACCGCATTGACTCAGTGCGGTATTCAGCCTCTCTGGTGTCAAGTCTGATTTTGGAAAAAAAAAAAAAATCCAAAATCAGACAGAGTGTTGAGACCAGAGAGGCTAAGACCGCATTGACTCAGTGCGGTATTCAGCCTCTCTGGTGTCAAGTCTGATTTTGGAAAAAAAAAAAAAAATCCAAAATCAGACAGAGTGTTGACACCAGAGAGGCTAAGACCGCATTGACTCAGTGCGGTATTCAGCCTCTCTGGTGTCAAGTCTGATTTTGGAAAAAAAAAAAAAAAAATCCAAAATCAGACAGAGTGTTGAGACCAGAGAGGCTAAGACCGCATTGACTCAGTGCGGTATTCAGCCTCTCTGGTGTCAAGTCTGATTTTGGAAAAAAAAAAAAAAAATCCAAAATCAGACAGAGTGTTGACACCAGAGAGGCTAAGACCGCATTGACTCAGTGCGGTATTCAGCCTCTCTGGTGTCAAGTCTGATTTTGGAAAAAAAAAATAATAAATCCAAAATCAGACAGAGTGTTGAGACCAGAGAGGCTAAGACCGCATTGACTCAGTGCGGTATTCAGCCTCTCTGGTGTCAAGTCTGATTTAAAAAAAAAAAAAAAAAAAATCCAAAATCAGACAGAGTGTTGACACCAGAGAGGCTAAGACCGCATTGACTCAGTGCGGTATTCAGCCTCTCTGGTGTCAAGTCTGATTTTGGAAAAAAAAAAAAATCCAAAATCAGACAGAGTGTTGAGACCAGAGAGGCTAAGACCGCATTGACTCAGTGCGGTATTCAGCCTCTCTGGTGTCAAGTCTGATTTTGGAAAAAAAAAAAGAAATCCAAAATCAGACAGAGTGTTGAGACCAGAGAGGCTAAGACCGCATTGACTCAGTGCGGTATTCAGCCTCTCTGGTGTCAAGTCTGATTTTGGAAAAAAAAAAAAAAAATCCAAAATCAGACAGAGTGTTGACACCAGAGAGGCTAAGACCGCATTGACTCAGTGCAGTATTCAGCCTCTCTGGTGTCAAGTCTGATTTTGGAAAAAAAAAAAAAAAAATCCAAAATCAGACAGAGTGTTGAGACCAGAGAGGCTAAGACCGCATTGACTCAGTGCAGTATTCAGCCTCTCTGGTGTCAAGTCTGATTTTGGAAAAAAAAAAAAAAAAATCCAAAATCAGACAGAGTGTTGACACCAGAGAGGCTAAGACCGCATTGACTCGGTGCGGTATTCAGCCTCTCTGGTGTCAAGTCTGATTTTTGAAAAAAAAAAAAAAAATCCAAAATCAGACAGAGTGTTGAGACCAGAGAGGCTAAGACCGCATTGACTCAGTGCAGTATTCAGCCTCTCTGGTGTCAAGTCTGATTTTGGAAAAAAAAAAAAAAAAAATCCAAAATCAGACAGAGTGTTGAGACCAGAGAGGCTAAGACCGCATTGACTGAGTGCGGTATTCAGCCTCTCTGGTGTCAAGTCTGATTTTGGAAAAAAAAAAAAAAAAAAATTAAAATCAGACAGAGTGTTGAGACCAGAGAGGCTAAGACCGCATTGACTCTGTGCGGTATTCAGCCTCTCTGGTGTCAAGTCTGATTTTGGAAAAAAAAAAAAAAGATCCAAAATCAGACAGAGTGTTGACACCAGAGAGGCTAAGACCGCATTGACTCAGTGCGGTATTCAGCCTCTCTGGTGTCAAGTCTGATTTTGGGAAAAAAAAAAAAAAATCCAAAATCAGACAGAGTGTTGACACCAGAGAGGCTAAGACCGCATTGACTCAGTGCGGTATTCAGCCTCTCTGGTGTCAAGTCTGATTTTGGAAAAAAATAATAATAATCCAAAATCAGACAGAGTGTTGACACCAGAGAGGCTAAGACCGCATTGACTCAGTGCGGTATTCAGCCTCTCTGGTGTCAAGTCTGATTTTGGAAAAAAAAAAAAAAAATCCAAAATCAGACAGATTGTTGACACCAGAGAGGCTAAGACCGCATTGACTCAGTGCGGTATTCAGCCTCTCTGGTGTCAAGTCTGATTTTGGAAAAAAAAAAAAAATCCAAAATCAGACAGAGTGTTGACACCAGAGAGGCTAAGACCGCATTGACTCAGTGCGGTATTCAGCCTCTCTGGTGTCAAGTCTGATTTTGGAAAAAAAAAAAAAAAAAATCCAAAATCAGACAGAGTGTTGAGACCAGAGAGGCTAAGACCGCATTGACTCAGTGCGGTATTCAGCCTCTCTGGTGTCAAGTCTGATTTTGGAAAAAAAAAAAAAAAATCCAAAATCAGACAGAGTGTTGACACCAGAGAGGCTAAGACCGCATTGACTCAGTGCGGTATTCAGCCTCTCTGGTGTCAAGTCTGATTTTGGAAAAAAAAAATAATAAATCCAAAATCAGACAGAGTGTTGAGACCAGAGAGGCTAAGACCGCATTGACTCAGTGCGGTATTCAGCCTCTCTGGTGTCAAGTCTGATTTAAAAAAAAAAAAAAAAAAATCCAAAATCAGACAGAGTGTTGACACCAGAGAGGCTAAGACCGCATTGACTCAGTGCGGTATTCAGCCTCTCTGGTGTCAAGTCTGATTTTGGAAAAAAAAAAAAAATCCAAAATCAGACAGAGTGTTGAGACCAGAGAGGCTAAGACCGCATTGACTCAGTGCGGTATTCAGCCTCTCTGGTGTCAAGTCTGATTTTGGAAAAAAAAAAAAAAAATCCAAAATCAGACAGATTGTTGACACCAGAGAGGCTAAGACCGCATTGACTCAGTGCGGTATTCAGCCTCTCTGGTGTCAAGTCTGATTTTGGAAAAAAAAAAAAAAATCCAAAATCAGACAGAGTGTTGACACCAGAGAGGCTAAGACCGCATTGACTCAGTGCGGTATTCAGCCTCTCTGGTGTCAAGTCTGATTTTGGAAAAAAAAAAAAAAAAATCCAAAATCAGACAGAGTGTTGAGACCAGAGAGGCTAAGACCGCATTGACTCAGTGCGGTATTCAGCCTCTCTGGTGTCAAGTCTGATTTTGGAAAAAAAAAAAAAAAATCCAAAATCAGACAGAGTGTTGACACCAGAGAGGCTAAGACCGCATTGACTCAGTGCGGTATTCAGCCTCTCTGGTGTCAAGTCTGATTTTGGAAAAAAAAAAAAAAAAATCCAAAATCAGACAGAGTGTTGAGACCAGAGAGGCTAAGACCGCATTGACTCAGTGCGGTATTCAGCCTCTCTGGTGTCAAGTCTGATTTAAAAAAAAAAAAAAAAAAATCCAAAATCAGACAGAGTGTTGACACCAGAGAGGCTAAGACCGCATTGACTCAGTGCGGTATTCAGCCTCTCTGGTGTCAAGTCTGATTTTGGAAAAAAAAAAAAAATCCAAAATCAGACAGAGTGTTGAGACCAGAGAGGCTAAGACCGCATTGACTCAGTGCGGTATTCAGCCTCTCTGGTGTCAAGTCTGATTTTGGAAAAAAAAAAAAAATCCAAAATCAGACAGAGTGTTGACACCAGAGAGGCTAAGACCGCATTGACTCAGTGCGGTATTCAGCCTCTCTGGTGTCAAGTCTGATTTTGGAAAAAAAAAAAAAAAAATCCAAAATCAGACAGAGTGTTGAGACCAGAGAGGCTAAGACCGCATTGACTCAGTGCGGTATTCAGCCTCTCTGGTGTCAAGTCTGATTTTGGAAAAAAAAAAAAAAAATCCAAAATCAGACAGAGTGTTGACACCAGAGAGGCTAAGACCGCATTGACTCAGTGCGGTATTCAGCCTCTCTGGTGTCAAGTCTGATTTTGGAAAAAAAAAATAATAAATCCAAAATCAGACAGAGTGTTGAGACCAGAGAGGCTAAGACCGCATTGACTCAGTGCGGTATTCAGCCTCTCTGGTGTCAAGTCTGATTTAAAAAAAAAAAAAAAAAAATCCAAAATCAGACAGAGTGTTGACACCAGAGAGGCTAAGACCGCATTGACTCAGTGCGGTATTCAGCCTCTCTGGTGTCAAGTCTGATTTTGGAAAAAAAAAAAAAATCCAAAATCAGACAGAGTGTTGAGACCAGAGAGGCTAAGACCGCATTGACTCAGTGCGGTATTCAGCCTCTCTGGTGTCAAGTCTGATTTTGGAAAAAAAAAAAAGAAATCCAAAATCAGACAGAGTGTTGAGACCAGAGAGGCTAAGACCGCATTGACTCAGTGCGGTATTCAGCCTCTCTGGTGTCAAGTCTGATTTTGGAAAAAAAAAAAAAAAAATCCAAAATCAGACAGAGTGTTGACACCAGAGAGGCTAAGACCGCATTGACTCAGTGCAGTATTCAGCCTCTCTGGTGTCAAGTCTGATTTTGGAAAAAAAAAAAAAAAAATCCAAAATCAGACAGAGTGTTGAGACCAGAGAGGCTAAGACCGCATTGACTCAGTGCAGTATTCAGCCTCTCTGGTGTCAAGTCTGATTTTGGAAAAAAAAAAAAAAAAATCCAAAATCAGACAGAGTGTTGACACCAGAGAGGCTAAGACCGCATTGACTCGGTGCGGTATTCAGCCTCTCTGGTGTCAAGTCTGATTTTGGAAAAAAAAAAAAAAAATCCAAAATCAGACAGAGTGTTGAGACCAGAGAGGCTAAGACTGCATTGACTCAGTGCGGTATTCAGCCTCTCTGGTGTCAAGTCTGATTTTGGAAAAAAAAAAAAAAAATCCAAAATCAGACAGAGTGTTGACACCAGAGAGGCTAAGACCGCATTGACTCAGTGCGGTATTCAGCCTCTCTGGTGTCAAGTCTGATTTTGCAAAAAAAAAAAAAAAAATCCAAAATCAGACAGAGTGTTGAGACCAGAGAGGCTAAGACCGCATTGACTCAGTGCAGTATTCAGCCTCTCTGGTGTCAAGTCTGATTTTGGAAAAAAAAAAAAAAAAAATCCAAAATCAGACAGAGTGTTGACACCAGAGAGGCTAAGACCGCATTGACTCGGTGCGGTATTCAGCCTCTCTGGTGTCAAGTCTGATTTTGGAAAAAAAAAAAAAAAATCCAAAATCAGACAGAGTGTTGAGACCAGAGAGGCTAAGACCGCATTGACTCAGTGCGGTATTCAGCCTCTCTGGTGTCAAGTCTGATTTTGGAAAAAAAAAAAAAAAAATCCAAAATCAGACAGAGTGTTGACACCAGAGAGGCTAAGACCGCATTGACTCAGTGCGGTATTCAGCCTCTCTGGTGTCAAGTCTGATTTTGGAAAAAAAAAAAAAAAATCCAAAATCAGACAGAGTGTTGACACCAGAGAGGCTAAGACCGCATTGACTCAGTGCAGTATTCAGCCTCTCTGGTGTCAAGTCTGATTTTGGAAAAAAAAAAAAAAAATCCAAAATCAGACAGAGTGTTGAGACCAGAGAGGCTAAGACCGCATTGACTCAGTGCGGTATTCAGCCTCTCTGGTGTCAAGTCTGATTTTGGGAAAAAAAAAAAAAAAAATCCAAAATCAGACAGAGTGTTGACACCAGAGAGGCTAAGACCGCATTGACTCGGTGCGGTATTCAGCCTCTCTGGTGTCAAGTCTGATTTTGGAAAAAAAAAAAAAAAAAATCCAAAATCAGACAGAGTGTTGAGACCAGAGAGGCTAAGACCGCATTGACTCAGTGCGGTATTCAGCCTCTCTGGTGTCAAGTCTGATTTTGGAAAAAAAAAAAAAAAAAAATTAAAATCAGACAGAGTGTTGAGACCAGAGAGGCTAAGACCGCATTGACTCAGTGCGGTATTCAGCCTCTCTGGTGTCAAGTCTGATTTTGGAAAAAAAAAAAAAAGATCCAAAATCAGACAGAGTGTTGACACCAGAGAGGCTAAGACCGCATTGACTCAGTGCGGTATTCAGCCTCTCTGGTGTCAAGTCTGATTTTGGAAAAAAAAAAAAAAAATCCAAAATCAGACAGAGTGTTGACACCAGAGAGGCTAAGACCGCATTGACTCAGTGCGGTATTCAGCCTCTCTGGTGTCAAGTCTGATTTTGGAAAAAAATAATAATAATCCAAAATCAGACAGAGTGTTGACACCAGAGAGGCTAAGACCGCATTGACTCAGTGCGGTATTCAGCCTCTCTGGTGTCAAGTCTGATTTTGGAAAAAAAAAAAAAAAATCCAAAATCAGACAGATTGTTGACACCAGAGAGGCTAAGACCGCATTGACTCAGTGCGGTATTCAGCCTCTCTGGTGTCAAGTCTGATTTTGGAAAAAAAAAAAAAATCCAAAATCAGACAGAGTGTTGACACCAGAGAGGCTAAGACCGCATTGACTCAGTGCGGTATTCAGCCTCTCTGGTGTCAAGTCTGATTTTGGAAAAAAAAAAAAAAAAAAATCCAAAATCAGACAGAGTGTTGAGACCAGAGAGGCTAAGACCGCATTGACTCAGTGCGGTATTCAGCCTCTCTGGTGTCAAGTCTGATTTTGGAAAAAAAAAAAAAAAATCCAAAATCAGACAGAGTGTTGACACCAGAGAGGCTAAGACCGCATTGACTCAGTGCGGTATTCAGCCTCTCTGGTGTCAAGTCTGATTTTGGAAAAAAAAAATAATAAATCCAAAATCAGACAGAGTGTTGAGACCAGAGAGGCTAAGACCGCATTGACTCAGTGCGGTATTCAGCCTCTCTGGTGTCAAGTCTGATTTAAAAAAAAAAAAAAAAAAATCCAAAATCAGACAGAGTGTTGACACCAGAGAGGCTAAGACCGCATTGACTCAGTGCGGTATTCAGCCTCTCTGGTGTCAAGTCTGATTTTGGAAAAAAAAAAAAAATCCAAAATCAGACAGAGTGTTGAGACCAGAGAGGCTAAGACCGCATTGACTCAGTGCGGTATTCAGCCTCTCTGGTGTCAAGTCTGATTTTGGAAAAAAAAAAAGAAATCCAAAATCAGACAGAGTGTTGACACCAGAGAGGCTAAGACCGCATTGACTCAGTGCGGTATTCAGCCTCTCTGGTGTCAAGTCTGATTTTGGAAAAAAAAAAAAAAGATCCAAAATCAGACAGAGTGTTGACACCAGAGAGGCTAAGACCGCATTGACTCAGTGCGGTATTCAGCCTCTCTGGTGTCAAGTCTGATTTTGGAAAAAAAAAAAAAAAATCCAAAATCAGACAGAGTGTTGACACCAGAGAGGCTAAGACCGCATTGACTCAGTGCGGTATTCAGCCTCTCTGGTGTCAAGTCTGATTTTGGAAAAAAAAAAAAAAAATCCAAAATCAGACAGAGTGTTGACACCAGAGAGGCTAAGACCAAATTGACTCAGTGCGGTATTCAGCCTCTCTGGTGTCAAGTCTGATTTTGGAAAAAAAAAAAAAAATCCAAAATCAGACAGAGTGTTGACACCAGAGAGGCTAAGACCGCATTGACTCAGTGCGGTATTCAGCCTCTCTGGTGTCAAGTCTGATTTTGGAAAAAAAAAAAAAAAAAATCCAAAATCAGACAGAGTGTTGAGACCAGAGAGGCTAAGACCGCATTGACTCAGTGCGGTATTCAGCCTCTCTGGTGTCAAGTCTGATTTTGGAAAAAAAAAAAAAAAATCCAAAATCAGACAGAGTGTTGACACCAGAGAGGCTAAGACCGCATTGACTCAGTGCGGTATTCAGCCTCTCTGGTGTCAAGTCTGATTTTGGAAAAAAAAAAAAAAAAATCCAAAATCAGACAGAGTGTTGAGACCAGAGAGGCTAAGACCGCATTGACTCAGTGCGGTATTCAGCCTCTCTGGTGTCAAGTCTGATTTAAAAAAAAAAAAAAAAAAATCCAAAATCAGACAGAGTGTTGACACCAGAGAGGCTAAGACCGCATTGACTCAGTGCGGTATTCAGCCTCTCTGGTGTCAAGTCTGATTTTGGAAAAAAAAAAAAATCCAAAATCAGACAGAGTGTTGAGACCAGAGAGGCTAAGACCGCATTGACTCAGTGCGGTATTCAGCCTCTCTGGTGTCAAGTCTGATTTTGGAAAAAAAAAAAAAAAAATCCAAAATCAGACAGAGTGTTGACACCAGAGAGGCTAAGACCACATTGACTCAGTGCAGTATTCAGCCTCTCTGGTGTCAAGTCTGATTTTGGAAAAAAAAAAAAAAAAATCCAAAATCAGACAGAGTGTTGAGACCAGAGAGGCTAAGACCGCATTGACTCAGTGCGGTATTCAGCCTCTCTGGTGTCAAGTCTGATTTTTGAAAAAAAAAAAAAAAATCCAAAATCAGACAGAGTGTTGACACCAGAGAGGCTAAGACCGCATTGACTCAGTGCAGTATTCAGCCTCTCTGGTGTCAAGTCTGATTTTGGAAAAAAAAAAAAAAAATCCAAAATCAGACAGAGTGTTGAGACCAGAGAGGCTAAGACCGCATTGACTCAGTGCGGTATTCAGCCTCTCTGGTGTCAAGTCTGATTTTGGAAAAAAAAAAAAAATCCAAAATCAGACAGAGTGTTGAGACCAGAGAGGCTAAGACCGCATTGACTCAGTGCGGTATTCAGCCTCTCTGGTGTCAAGTCTGATTTTGGAAAAAAAAAAAAAAAAATCCAAAATCAGACAGAGTGTTGAGACCAGAGAGGCTAAGACCGCATTGACTCAGTGCGGTATTCAGCCTCTCTGGTGTCAAGTCTGATTTAAAAAAAAAAAAAAAAAAATCCAAAATCAGACAGAGTGTTGACACCAGAGAGGCTAAGACCGCATTGACTCAGTGCGGTATTCAGCCTCTCTGGTGTCAAGTCTGATTTTGGAAAAAAAAAAAAATCCAAAATCAGACAGAGTGTTGAGACCAGAGAGGCTAAGACCGCATTGACTCAGTGCGGTATTCAGCCTCTCTGGTGTCAAGTCTGATTTTGGAAAAAAAAAAAAAATCCAAAATCAGACAGAGTGTTGACACCAGAGAGGCTAAGACCGCATTGACTCAGTGCGGTATTCAGCCTCTCTGGTGTCAAGTCTGATTTTGGAAAAAAAAAAAAAAAATCCAAAATCAGACAGAGTGTTGACACCAGAGAGGCTAAGACCGCATTGACTCAGTGCGGTATTCAGCCTCTCTGGTGTCAAGTCTGATTTTGGAAAAAAAAAAAAAAAATCCAAAATCAGACAGAGTGTTGACACCAGAGAGGCTAAGACCGCATTGACTCAGTGCGGTATTCAGCCTCTCTGGTGTCAAGTCTGATTTTGGAAAAAAAAAAAAAAATCCAAAATCAGACAGAGTGTTGACACCAGAGAGGCTAAGACCGCATTGACTCAGTGCGGTATTCAGCCTCTCTGGTGTCAAGTCTGATTTTGGAAAAAAAAAAAAAAAAAATCCAAAATCAGACAGAGTGTTGAGACCAGAGAGGCTAAGACCGCATTGACTCAGTGCGGTATTCAGCCTCTCTGGTGTCAAGTCTGATTTTGGAAAAAAAAAAAAAAAATCCAAAATCAGACAGAGTGTTGACACCAGAGAGGCTAAGACCGCATTGACTCAGTGCGGTATTCAGCCTCTCTGGTGTCAAGTCTGATTTTGGAAAAAAAAAAAAAAAAATCCAAAATCAGACAGAGTGTTGAGACCAGAGAGGCTAAGACCGCATTGACTCAGTGCGGTATTCAGCCTCTCTGGTGTCAAGTCTGATTTAAAAAAAAAAAAAAAAAATCCAAAATCAGACAGAGTGTTGACACCAGAGAGGCTAAGACCGCATTGACTCAGTGCGGTATTCAGCCTCTCTGGTGTCAAGTCTGATTTTGGAAAAAAAAAAAAATCCAAAATCAGACAGAGTGTTGAGACCAGAGAGGCTAAGACCGCATTGACTCAGTGCGGTATTCAGCCTCTCTGGTGTCAAGTCTGATTTTGGAAAAAAAAAAAAAAAAATCCAAAATCAGACAGAGTGTTGACACCAGAGAGGCTAAGACCGCATTGACTCAGTGCAGTATTCAGCCTCTCTGGTGTCAAGTCTGATTTTGGAAAAAAAAAAAAAAAATCCAAAATCAGACAGAGTGTTGAGACCAGAGAGGCTAAGACCGCATTGACTCAGTGCGGTATTCAGCCTCTCTGGTGTCAAGTCTGATTTTGGAAAAAAAAAAAAAAAATCCAAAATCAGACAGAGTGTTGACACCAGAGAGGCTAAGACCGCATTGACTCAGTGCAGTATTCAGCCTCTCTGGTGTCAAGTCTGATTTTGGAAAAAAAAAAAAAAAAATCCAAAATCAGACAGAGTGTTGAGACCAGAGAGGCTAAGACCGCATTGACTCAGTGCGGTATTCAGCCTCTCTGGTGTCAAGTCTGATTTTGGAAAAAAAAAAAAAATCCAAAATCAGACAGAGTGTTGAGACCAGAGAGGCTAAGACCGCATTGACTCAGTGCGGTATTCAGCCTCTCTGGTGTCAAGTCTGATTTTGGAAAAAAAAAAAAAATCCAAAATCAGACAGAGTGTTGACACCAGAGAGGCTAAGACCGCATTGACTCAGTGCGGTATTCAGCCTCTCTGGTGTCAAGTCTGATTTTGGAAAAAAAAAAAAAAAATCCAAAATCAGACAGAGTGTTGACACCAGAGAGGCTAAGACCGCATTGACTCAGTGCAGTATTCAGCCTCTCTGGTGTCAAGTCTGATTTTGGAAAAAAAAAAAAAAAAAAAAAAAAATCAGACAGAGTGTTGAGACCAGAGAGGCTAAGACCGCATTGACTCAGTGCAGTATTCAGCCTCTCTGGTGTCAAGTCTGATTTTGGAAAAAAAAAAAAAAAAATCCAAAATCAGACAGAGTGTTGACACCAGAGAGGCTAAGACCGCATTGACTCGGTGCGGTATTCAGCCTCTCTGGTGTCAAGTCTGATTTTGGAAAAAAAAAAAAAAAATCCAAAATCAGACAGAGTGTTGAGACCAGAGAGGCTAAGACCGCATTGACTCAGTGCGGTATTCAGCCTCTCTGGTGTCAAGTCTGATTTTGGAAAAAAAAAAAAAAAATCCAAAATCAGACAGAGTGTTGACACCAGAGAGGCTAAGACCGCATTGACTCAGTGCGGTATTCAGCCTCTCTGGTGTCAAGTCTGATTTTGCAAAAAAAAAAAAAAAATCCAAAATCAGACAGAGTGTTGAGACCAGAGAGGCTAAGACCGCATTGACTCAGTGCGGTATTCAGCCTCTCTGGTGTCAAGTCTGACTTTGAAAAAAAAAAAAAAAATCCAAAATCAGACAGAGTGTTGACACCAGAGAGGCTAAGACCGCATTGACTCAGTGCGGTATTCAGCCTCTCTGGTGTCAAGTCTGATTTTGGAAAAAAA
>NW_028151242.1:0-38493 GCF_964638095.1 Poromitra crassiceps
CTTAGCCTCTCTGGTCTCAACACTCTGATTTTGGATTTTTTTTTTTTTTCCCAAAATCAGACTTGACACCAGAGAGGCTGAATACCGCACTGAGTCAATGCGGTCTTAGCCTCTCTGGTGTCAACACTCTGTCTGATTTTGGATTTTTTTTTTTTGTCCCAAAATCAGACTTGACACCAGAGAGGCTGAATACCGCACTGAGTCAATGCGGTCTTAGCCTCTCTGGTCTCAACACTCTGTCTGATTTTGGATTTTTTTTTTTTTTTTCCCAAAATCAGACTTGACACCAGAGAGGCTGAATACCGCACTGAGTCAATGCGGTCTTAGCCTCTCTGGTCTCAACACTCTGTCTGATTTTGGATTTTTTTTTTTTTTTCCAAAATCAGACTTGACACCAGAGAGGCTGAATACCGCACTGAGTCAATGCGGTCTTAGCCTCTCTGGTGTCAACACTCTGTCTGATTTTGGATTTTTTTTTTTTTTTCCAAAATCAGACTTGACACCAGAGAGGCTGAATACCGCACTGAGTCAATGCGGTCTTAGCCTCTCTGGTGCTCAACACTCTGTCTGATTTTGGATTTTTTTTTTTTTTTTTCCAAAATCAGACTTGACACCAGAGAGGCTGAATACCGCACTGAGTCAATGCGGTCTTAGCCTCTCTGGTCTCAACACTCTGTCTGATTTTGGATTTTTTTTTTTTTTTTCCAAAATCAGACTTGACACCAGAGAGGCTGAATACCGCACTGAGTCAATGCGGTCTTAGCCTCTCTGGTCTCAACACTCTGTCTGATTTTGGATTTTTTTTTTTTTTTCCAAAAGTCAGACTTGACACCAGAGAGGCTGAATACCGCACTGAGTCAATGCGGTCTTAGCCTCTCTGGTCTCAACACTCTGTCTGATTTTGGATTTTTTTTTTTTTTTTTCCAAAATCAGACTTGACACCAGAGAGGCTGAATACCGCACTGAGTCAATGCGGTCTTAGCCTCTCTGGTGTCAACACTCTGTCTGATTTTGGATTTTTTTTTTTTTTCCAAAATCAGACTTGACACCAGAGAGGCTGAATACCGCACTGAGTCAATGCGGTCTTAGCCTCTCTGGTCTCAACACTCTGTCTGATTTTGGATTTTTTTTTTTTTTTCCCAAAATCAGACTTGACACCAGAGAGGCTGAATACCGCACTGAGTCAATGCGGTCTTAGCCTCTCTGGTCTCAACACTCTGTCTGATTTTGGATTTTTTTTTTTTTTTTTCCAAAATCAGACTTGACACCAGAGAGGCTGAATACCGCACTGAGTCAATGCGGTCTTAGCCTCTCTGGTGTCAACACTCTGTCTGATTTTGGATTTTTTTTTTTTTTTCCAAAATCAGACTTGACACCAGAGAGGCTGAATACCGCACTGAGTCAATGCGGTCTTAGCCTCTCTGGTGTCAACACTCTGTCTGATTTTGGATTTTTTTTTTTTTTTCCAAAATCAGACTTGACACCAGAGAGGCTGAATACCGCACTGAGTCAATGCGGTCTTAGCCTCTCTGGTGTCAACACTGTCTGATTTTGGATTTTTTTTTTTTTTTTCCAAAATCAGACTTGACACCAGAGAGGCTGAATACCGCACTGAGTCAATGCGGTCTTAGCCTCTCTGGTCTCAACACTCTGTCTGATTTTGGATGTTTGTTTTTTTTTTCCAAAATCAGACTTGACACCAGAGAGCTGAATACCGCACTGAGTCAATGCGGTCTTAGCCTCTCTGGTGTCAACACTCTGTCTGATTTTGGATTTTTTTTTTTTTTTCCAAAATCAGACTTGACACCAGAGAGGCTGAATACCGCACTGAGTCAATGCGGTCTTAGCCTCTCTGGTCTCAACACTCTGTCTGATTTTGGATTTTTTTTTTTTTTTTCCCAAAATCAGACTTGACACCAGAGAGGCTGAATACCGCACTGAGTCAATGCGGTCTTAGCCTCTCTGGTGTCAACACTCTGTCTGATTTTGGATTTTTTTTTTTTTTTTCCAAAATCAGACTTGACACCAGAGAGGCTGAATACCGCACTGAGTCAATGCGGTCTTAGCCTCTCTGGTGTCAACACTCTGTCTGATTTTGGATTTTTTTTTTTTTTTTCCTAAATCAGACTTGACACCAGAGAGGCTGAATACCGCACTGAGTCAATGCGGTCTTAGCCTCTCTGGTGTCAACACTGTCTGATTTTGGATTTTTTTTTTTTTTTCCTAAATCAGACTTGACACCAGAGAGGCTGAATACCGCACTGAGTCAATGCGGTCTTAGCCTCTCTGGTCTCAACACTCTGTCTGATTTTGGTTGTTTTTTTTTTTTTTCCAAAATCAGACTTGACACCAGAGAGCTGAATACCGCACTGAGTCAATGCGGTCTTAGCTCTCTGGTGTCAACACTCTGTCTGATTTTGGATTTTTTTTTTTTTTTTTTTCCAAAATCAGACTTGACACCAGAGAGGCTGAATACCGCACTGAGTCAATGCGGTCTTAGCCTCTCTGGTCTCAACACTCTGTCTGATTTTGGATTTTTTTTTTTTTTTCCAAAATCAGACTTGACACCAGAGAGGCTGAATACCGCACTGAGTCAATGCGGTCTTAGCCTCTCTGGTCTCAACACTCTGTCTGATTTTGGATTTTTTTTTTTTCTTTTCCAAAATCAGACTTGACACCAGAGAGGCTGAATACCGCACTGAGTCAATGCGGTCTTAGCCTCTCTGGTGTCAACACTCTGTCTGATTTTGGATTTTTTTTTTTTTTTTTCCAAATCAGACTTGACACCAGAGAGGCTGAATACCGCACTGAGTCAATGCGGTCTTAGCCTCTCTGGTCTCAACACTCTGTCTGATTTTGGATTTTTTTTTTTTTTTCAAAGTCAGACTTGACACCAGAGAGGCTGAATACCGCACTGAGTCAATGCGGTCTTAGCCTCTCTGGTCTCAACACTCTGTCTGATTTTGGATTTTTTTTTTTTTTTTCCAAAGTCAGACTTGACACCAGAGAGGCTGGAATACCGCACTGAGTCAATGCGGTCTTAGCCTCTCTGGTCTCAACACTCTGTCTGATTTTGGATTTTTTTTTTTTTTTTCCCAAAATCAGACTTGACACCAGAGAGGCTGAATACCGCACTGAGTCAATGCGGTCTTAGCCTCTCTGGTCTCAACACTCTGTCTGATTTTGGATTTTTTTTTTTTTTTTCCAAAATCAGACTTGACACCAGAGAGGCTGAATACCGCACTGAGTCAATGCGGTCTTAGCCTCTCTGGTGTCAACACTCTGTCTGATTTTGGATTTTTTTTTTTTTTTTCCAAAATCAGACTTGACACCAGAGAGGCTGAATACCGCACTGAGTCAATGCGGTCTTAGCCTCTCTGGTGTCAACACTCTGTCTGATTTTGGATTTTTTTTTTTTTTTTCCAAAATCAGACTTGACACCAGAGAGGCTGAATACCGCACTGAGTCAATGCGGTCTTAGCCTCTCTGGTCTCAACACTCTGTCTGATTTTGGATTTTTTTTTTTTTTTTTCAAAAATCAGACTTGACACCAGAGAGGCTGAATACCGCACTGAGTCAATGCGGTCTTAGCCTCTCTGGTCTCAACACTCTGTCTGATTTTGGATTTTTTTTTTTTTTTTTCAAAGTCAGACTTGACACCAGAGAGGCTGAATACCGCACTGAGTCAATGCGGTCTTAGCCTCTCTGGTCTCAACACTCTGTCTGATTTTGGATTTTTTTTTTTTTTTTTTCCAAAATCAGACTTGACACCAGAGAGGCTGAATACCGCACTGAGTCAATGCGGTCTTAGCCTCTCTGGTGTCAACACTCTGTCTGATTTTGGATTATTTATTTTTTTTCCAAAATCAGACTTGACACCAGAGAGGCTGAATACCGCACTGAGTCAATGCGGTCTTAGCCTCTCTGGTCTCAACACTCTGTCTGATTTTGGATTTTTTTTTTTTTTTCCCAAAATCAGACTTGACACCAGAGAGGCTGAATACCGCACTGAGTCAATGCGGTCTTAGCCTCTCTGGTCTCAACACTCTGTCTGATTTTGGATTTTTTTTTTTTTTTTCCAAAATCAGACTTGACACCAGAGAGGCTGAATACCGCACTGAGTCAATGCGGTCTTAGCCTCTCTGGTGTCAACACTCTGTCTGATTTTGGATTTTTTTTTTTTTCCAAAATCAGACTTGACACCAGAGAGGCTGAATACCGCACTGAGTCAATGCGGTCTTAGCCTCTCTGGTGTCAACACTCTGTCTGATTTTGGATTTTTTTTTTTTTCCAAAATCAGACTTGACACCAGAGAGGCTGAATACCGCACTGAGTCAATGCGGTCTTAGCCTCTCTGGTGTCAACACTGTCTGATTTTGGATTTTTTTTTTTTTTTCCAAAATCAGACTTGACACCAGAGAGGCTGAATACCGCACTGAGTCAATGCGGTCTTAGCCTCTCTGGTCTCAACACTCTGTCTGATTTTGGTTGTTTTTTTTTTTTTCCAAAATCAGACTTGACACCAGAGAAGCTGAATACCGCACTGAGTCAATGCGGTCTTAGCCTCTCTGGTGTCAACACTCTGTCTGATTTTGGATTTTTTTTTTTTTTTCCAAAATCAGACTTGACACCAGAGAGGCTGAATACCGCACTGAGTCAATGCGGTCTTAGCCTCTCTGGTCTCAACACTCTGTCTGATTTTGGATTTTTTTTTTTTTTTCCCAAAATCAGACTTGACACCAGAGAGGCTGAATACCGCACTGAGTCAATGCGGTCTTAGCCTCTCTGGTCTCAACACTCTGTCTGATTTTGGATTTTTTTTTTTTTTTTCCAAAATCAGACTTGACACCAGAGAGGCTGAATACCGCACTGAGTCAATGCGGTCTTAGCCTCTCTGGTGTCAACACTCTGTCTGATTTTGGATTTTTTTTTTTTTTTCCAAAATCAGACTTGACACCAGAGAGGCTGAATACCGCACTGAGTCAATGCGGTCTTAGCCTCTCTGGTGTCAACACTCTGTCTGATTTTGGATTTTTTTTTTTTTTTCCAAAATCAGACTTGACACCAGAGAGGCTGAATACCGCACTGAGTCAATGCGGTCTTAGCCTCTCTGGTGTCAACACTGTCTGATTTTGGATTTTTTTTTTTTTTCCAAAATCAGACTTGACACCAGAGAGGCTGAATACCGCACTGAGTCAATGCGGTCTTAGCCTCTCTGGTCTCAACACTCTGTCTGATTTTGGTTGTTTTTTTTTTTTTTCCAAAATCAGACTTGACACCAGAGAAGCTGAATACCGCACTGAGTCAATGCGGTCTTAGCCTCTCTGGTGTCAACACTCTGTCTGATTTTGGATTTTTTTTTTTTTTTTTTCCAAAATCAGACTTGACACCAGAGAGGCTGAATACCGCACTGAGTCAATGCGGTCTTAGCCTCTCTGGTCTCAACACTCTGTCTGATTTTGGATTTTTTTTTTTTTTTCCCAAAATCAGACTTGACACCAGAGAGGCTGAATACCGCACTGAGTCAATGCGGTCTTAGCCTCTCTGGTCTCAACACTCTGTCTGATTTTGGATTTTTTTTTTTTTTTTCCAAAATCAGACTTGACACCAGAGAGGCTGAATACCGCACTGAGTCAATGCGGTCTTAGCCTCTCTGGTGTCAACACTCTGTCTGATTTTGGATTTTTTTTTTTTTTTCCAAAATCAGACTTGACACCAGAGAGGCTGAATACCGCACTGAGTCAATGCGGTCTTAGCCTCTCTGGTGTCAACACTCTGTCTGATTTTGGATTTTTTTTTTTTTTTCCAAAATCAGACTTGACACCAGAGAGGCTGAATACCGCACTGAGTCAATGCGGTCTTAGCCTCTCTGGTGTCAACACTGTCTGATTTTGGATTTTTTTTTTTTTTTCCAAAATCAGACTTGACACCAGAGAGGCTGAATACCGCACTGAGTCAATGCGGTCTTAGCCTCTCTGGTCTCAACACTCTGTCTGATTTTGGTTGTTTTTTTTTTTTTTTCCAAAATCAGACTTGACACCAGAGAAGCTGAATACCGCACTGAGTCAATGCGGTCTTAGCCTCTCTGGTGTCAACACTCTGTCTGATTTTGGATTTTTTTTTTTTTTTTTTTCCAAAATCAGACTTGAAACCAGAGAGGCTGAATACCGCACTGAGTCAATGCGGTCTTAGCCTCTCTGGTCTCAACACTCTGTCTGATTTTGGATTTTTTTTTTTTTTCCAAAATCAGACTTGACACCAGAGAGGCTGAATACCGCACTGAGTCAATGCGGTCTTAGCCTCTCTGGTCTCAACACTCTGTCTGATTTTGGATTTTTTTTTTTCTTTTCCAAAATCAGACTTGACACCAGAGAGGCTGAATACCGCACTGAGTCAATGCGGTCTTAGCCTCTCTGGTGTCAACACTCTGTCTGATTTTGGATTTTTTTTTTTTTTTTTCCAAAATCAGACTTGACACCAGAGAGGCTGAATACCGCACTGAGTCAATGCGGTCTTAGCCTCTCTGGTCTCAACACTCTGTCTGATTTTGGATTTTTTTTTTTTTTTTTCCAAAATCAGACTTGACACCAGAGAGGCTGAATACCGCACTGAGTCAATGCGGTCTTAGCCTCTCTGGTCTCAACACTCTGTCTGATTTTGGATTTTTTTTTTTTTTTTCAAAGTCAGACTTGACACCAGAGAGGCTGAATACCGCACTGAGTCAATGCGGTCTTAGCCTCTCTGGTCTCAACACTCTGTCTGATTTTGGATTTTTTTTTTTTTTTTTCCAAAATCAGACTTGACACCAGAGAGGCTGAATACCGCACTGAGTCAATGCGGTCTTAGCCTCTCTGGTGTCAACACTCTGTCTGATTTTGGATTTTTTTTTTTTTTCCAAAATCAGACTTGACACCAGAGAGGCTGAATACCGCACTGAGTCAATGCGGTCTTAGCCTCTCTGGTCTCAACACTCTGTCTGATTTTGGATTTTTTTTTTTTTTTCCCAAAATCAGACTTGACACCAGAGAGGCTGAATACCGCACTGAGTCAATGCGGTCTTAGCCTCTCTGCTCTCAACACTCTGTCTGATTTTGGATTTTTTTTTTTTTTTTCCAAAATCAGACTTGACACCAGAGAGGCTGAATACCGCACTGAGTCAATGCGGTCTTAGCCTCTCTGGTGTCAACACTCTGTCTGATTTTGGATTTTTTTTTTTTTTCCAAAATCAGACTTGACACCAGAGAGGCTGAATACTGCACTGAGTCAATGCGGTCTTAGCCTCTCTGGTGTCAACACTCTGTCTGATTTTGGATTTTTTTTTTTTTTCCAAAATCAGACTTGACACCAGAGAGGCTGAATACCGCACTGAGTCAATGCGGTCTTAGCCTCTCTGGTGTCAACACTGTCTGATTTTGGATTTTTTTTTTTTTTTCCAAAATCAGACTTGACACCAGAGAGGCTGAATACCGCACTGAGTCAATGCGGTCTTAGCCTCTCTGGTCTCAACACTCTGTCTGATTTTGGTTGTTTTTTTTTTTTTTCCAAAATCAGACTTGACACCAGAGAAGCTGAATACCGCACTGAGTCAATGCGGTCTTAGCCTCTCTGGTGTCAACACTCTGTCTGATTTTGGATTTTTTTTTTTTTTTTTTTCCAAAATCAGACTTGAAACCAGAGAGGCTGAATACCGCACTGAGTCAATGCGGTCTTAGCCTCTCTGGTCTCAACACTCTGTCTGATTTTGGATTTTTTTTTTTTTTTCCAAAATCAGACTTGACACCAGAGAGGCTGAATACCGCACTGAGTCAATGCGGTCTTAGCCTCTCTGGTCTCAACACTCTGTCTGATTTTGGATTTTTTTTTTTTTTTTTCCAAAATCAGACTTGACACCAGAGAGGCTGAATACCGCACTGAGTCAATGCGGTCTTAGCCTCTCTGGTCTCAACACTCTGTCTGATTTTGGATTTTTTTTTTTTTTTCAAAGTCAGACTTGACACCAGAGAGGCTGAATACCGCACTGAGTCAATGCGGTCTTAGCCTCTCTGGTCTCAACACTCTGTCTGATTTTGGATTTTTTTTTTTTTTTTTCCAAAATCAGACTTGACACCAGAGAGGCTGAATACCGCACTGAGTCAATGCGGTCTTAGCCTCTCTGGTGTCAACACTCTGTCTGATTTTGGATTTTTTTTTTTTTTCCAAAATCAGACTTGACACCAGAGAGGCTGAATACCGCACTGAGTCAATGCGGTCTTAGCCTCTCTGGTCTCAACACTCTGTCTGATTTTGGATTTTTTTTTTTTTTTCCCAAAATCAGACTTGACACCAGAGAGGCTGAATACCGCACTGAGTCAATGCGGTCTTAGCCTCTCTGGTCTCAACACTCTGTCTGATTTTGGATTTTTTTTTTTTTTTTCCAAAATCAGACTTGACACCAGAGAGGCTGAATACCGCACTGAGTCAATGCGGTCTTAGCCTCTCTGGTGTCAACACTCTGTCTGATTTTGGATTTTTTTTTTTTTTCCAAAATCAGACTTGACACCAGAGAGGCTGAATACTGCACTGAGTCAATGCGGTCTTAGCCTCTCTGGTGTCAACACTCTGTCTGATTTTGGATTTTTTTTTTTTTTCCAAAATCAGACTTGACACCAGAGAGGCTGAATACCGCACTGAGTCAATGCGGTCTTAGCCTCTCTGGTGTCAACACTGTCTGATTTTGGATTTTTTTTTTTTTTTCCTAAATCAGACTTGACACCAGAGAGGCTGAATACCGCACTGAGTCAATGCGGTCTTAGCCTCTCTGGTCTCAACACTCTGTCTGATTTTGGTTGTTTTTTTTTTTTTTCCAAAATCAGACTTGACACCAGAGAAGCTGAATACCGCACTGAGTCAATGCGGTCTTAGCCTCTCTGGTGTCAACACTCTGTCTGATTTTGGATTTTTTTTTTTTTTTTTTCCAAAATCAGACTTGAAACCAGAGAGGCTGAATACCGCACTGAGTCAATGCGGTCTTAGCCTCTCTGGTCTCAACACTCTGTCTGATTTTGGATTTTTTTTTTTTTTTCCAAAATCAGACTTGACACCAGAGAGGCTGAATACCGCACTGAGTCAATGCGGTCTTAGCCTCTCTGGTCTCAACACTCTGTCTGATTTTGGATTTTTTTTTTTCTTTTCCAAAATCAGACTTGACACCAGAGAGGCTGAATACCGCACTGAGTCAATGCGGTCTTAGCCTCTCTGGTGTCAACACTGTCTGATTTTGGATTTTTTTTTTTTTTTCCAAAATCAGACTTGACACCAGAGAGGCTGAATACCGCACTGAGTCAATGCGGTCTTAGCCTCTCTGGTCTCAACACTCTGATTTTGGATTTTTTTTTTTTTTCCCAAAATCAGACTTGACACCAGAGAGGCTGAATACCGCACTGAGTCAATGCGGTCTTAGCCTCTCTGGTGTCAACACTCTGTCTGATTTTGGATTTTTTTTTTTTGTCCCAAAATCAGACTTGACACCAGAGAGGCTGAATACCGCACTGAGTCAATGCGGTCTTAGCCTCTCTGGTCTCAACACTCTGTCTGATTTTGGATTTTTTTTTTTTTTTCCCAAAATCAGACTTGACACCAGAGAGGCTGAATACCGCACTGAGTCAATGCGGTCTTAGCCTCTCTGGTCTCAACACTCTGTCTGATTTTGGATTTTTTTTTTTTTTTTCCAAAATCAGACTTGACACCAGAGAGGCTGAATACCGCACTGAGTCAATGCGGTCTTAGCCTCTCTGGTGTCAACACTCTGTCTGATTTTGGATTTTTTTTTTTTTTTCCAAAATCAGACTTGACACCAGAGAGGCTGAATACCGCACTGAGTCAATGCGGTCTTAGCCTCTCTGGTGTCAACACTCTGTCTGATTTTGGATTTTTTTTTTTTTTTTTCCAAAATCAGACTTGACACCAGAGAGGCTGAATACCGCACTGAGTCAATGCGGTCTTAGCCTCTCTGGTCTCAACACTCTGTCTGATTTTGGATTTTTTTTTTTTTTTTCCAAAATCAGACTTGACACCAGAGAGGCTGAATACCGCACTGAGTCAATGCGGTCTTAGCCTCTCTGGTCTCAACACTCTGTCTGATTTTGGATTTTTTTTTTTTTTTTCAAAGTCAGACTTGACACCAGAGAGGCTGAATACCGCACTGAGTCAATGCGGTCTTAGCCTCTCTGGTCTCAACACTCTGTCTGATTTTGGATTTTTTTTTTTTTTTTTCCAAAATCAGACTTGACACCAGAGAGGCTGAATACCGCACTGAGTCAATGCGGTCTTAGCCTCTCTGGTGTCAACACTCTGTCTGATTTTGGATTTTTTTTTTTTTTCCAAAATCAGACTTGACACCAGAGAGGCTGAATACCGCACTGAGTCAATGCGGTCTTAGCCTCTCTGGTGTCAACACTCTGTCTGATTTTGGATTTTTTTTTTTTTTCCAAAATC
The DNA here is from genome assembly GCF_964638095.1 of Poromitra crassiceps. Classification (NCBI taxonomy): domain Eukaryota; kingdom Metazoa; phylum Chordata; class Actinopteri; order Beryciformes; family Melamphaidae; genus Poromitra; species Poromitra crassiceps. The sequence continues at coordinate 10,474 of NW_028151242.1, forward strand.
AGACTTGACACCAGAGAGGCTGAATACCGCACTGAGTCAATGCGGTCTTAGCCTCTCTGGTCTCAACACTCTGTCTGATTTTGGATTTTTTTTTTTTTTTCCCAAAATCAGACTTGACACCAGAGAGGCTGAATACCGCACTGAGTCAATGCGGTCTTAGCCTCTCTGGTGTCAACACTCTGTCTGATTTTGGATTTTTTTTTTTTTTTTCCAAAATCAGACTTGACACCAGAGAGGCTGAATACCGCACTGAGTCAATGCGGTCTTAGCCTCTCTGGTGTCAACACTGTCTGATTTTGGATTTTTTTTTTTTTTTCCTAAATCAGACTTGACACCAGAGAGGCTGAATACCGCACTGAGTCAATGCGGTCTTAGCCTCTCTGGTGTCAACACTGTCTGATTTTGGATTTTTTTTTTTTTTTCCTAAATCAGACTTGACACCAGAGAGGCTGAATACCGCACTGAGTCAATGCGGTCTTAGCCTCTCTGGTCTCAACACTCTGTCTGATTTTGGTTGTTTTTTTTTTTTTTCCAAAATCAGACTTGACACCAGAGAAGCTGAATACCGCACTGAGTCAATGCGGTCTTAGCCTCTCTGGTGTCAACACTCTGTCTGATTTTGGATTTTTTTTTTTTTTTTTTTCCAAAATCAGACTTGAAACCAGAGAGGCTGAATACCGCACTGAGTCAATGCGGTCTTAGCCTCTCTGGTCTCAACACTCTGTCTGATTTTGGATTTTTTTTTTTTTTTCCAAAATCAGACTTGACACCAGAGAGGCTGAATACCGCACTGAGTCAATGCGGTCTTAGCCTCTCTGGTCTCAACACTCTGTCTGATTTTGGATTTTTTTTTTTCTTTTCCAAAATCAGACTTGACACCAGAGAGGCTGAATACCGCACTGAGTCAATGCGGTCTTAGCCTCTCTGGTGTCAACACTCTGTCTGATTTTGGATTTTTTTTTTTTTTTTCCAAAATCAGACTTGACACCAGAGAGGCTGAATACCGCACTGAGTCAATGCGGTCTTAGCCTCTCTGGTCTCAACACTCTGTCTGATTTTGGATTTTTTTTTTTTTTTTCAAAGTCAGACTTGACACCAGAGAGGCTGAATACCGCACTGAGTCAATGCGGTCTTAGCCTCTCTGGTCTCAACACTCTGTCTGATTTTGGATTTTTTTTTTTTTTTCAAAGTCAGACTTGACACCAGAGAGGCTGAATACCGCACTGAGTCAATGCGGTCTTAGCCTCTCTGGTCTCAACACTCTGTCTGATTTTGGATTTTTTTTTTTTTTTCCCAAAATCAGACTTGACACCAGAGAGGCTGAATACCGCACTGAGTCAATGCGGTCTTAGCCTCTCTGGTCTCAACACTCTGTCTGATTTTGGATTTTTTTTTTTTTTTTCCAAAATCAGACTTGACACCAGAGAGGCTGAATACCGCACTGAGTCAATGCGGTCTTAGCCTCTCTGGTGTCAACACTCTGTCTGATTTTGGATTTTTTTTTTTTTTCCAAAATCAGACTTGACACCAGAGAGGCTGAATACCGCACTGAGTCAATGCGGTCTTAGCCTCTCTGGTGTCAACACTCTGTCTGATTTTGGATTTTTTTTTTTTTTTTCCAAAATCAGACTTGACACCAGAGAGGCTGAATACCGCACTGAGTCAATGCGGTCTTAGCCTCTCTGGTCTCAACACTCTGTCTGATTTTGGATTTTTTTTTTTTTTTTTCAAAAATCAGACTTGACACCAGAGAGGCTGAATACCGCACTGAGTCAATGCGGTCTTAGCCTCTCTGGTCTCAACACTCTGTCTGATTTTGGATTTTTTTTTTTTTTTCAAAGTCAGACTTGACACCAGAGAGGCTGAATACCGCACTGAGTCAATGCGGTCTTAGCCTCTCTGGTCTCAACACTCTGTCTGATTTTGGATTTTTTTTTTTTTTTTTCCAAAATCAGACTTGACACCAGAGAGGCTGAATACCGCACTGAGTCAATGCGGTCTTAGCCTCTCTGGTGTCAACACTCTGTCTGATTTTGGATTATTTATTTTTTTCCAAAATCAGACTTGACACCAGAGAGGCTGAATACCGCACTGAGTCAATGCGGTCTTAGCCTCTCTGGTCTCAACACTCTGTCTGATTTTGGATTTTTTTTTTTTTTTCCCAAAATCAGACTTGACACCAGAGAGGCTGAATACCGCACTGAGTCAATGCGGTCTTAGCCTCTCTGGTCTCAACACTCTGTCTGATTTTGGATTTTTTTTTTTTTTTTCCAAAATCAGACTTGACACCAGAGAGGCTGAATACCGCACTGAGTCAATGCGGTCTTAGCCTCTCTGGTGTCAACACTCTGTCTGATTTTGGATTTTTTTTTTTTTTCCAAAATCAGACTTGACACCAGAGAGGCTGAATACCGCACTGAGTCAATGCGGTCTTAGCCTCTCTGGTGTCAACACTCTGTCTGATTTTGGATTTTTTTTTTTTTTTCCAAAATCAGACTTGACACCAGAGAGGCTGAATACCGCACTGAGTCAATGCGGTCTTAGCCTCTCTGGTGTCAACACTGTCTGATTTTGGATTTTTTTTTTTTTTTCCAAAATCAGACTTGACACCAGAGAGGCTGAATACCGCACTGAGTCAATGCGGTCTTAGCCTCTCTGGTCTCAACACTCTGTCTGATTTTGGTTGTTTTTTTTTTTTTTCCAAAATCAGACTTGACACCAGAGAAGCTGAATACCGCACTGAGTCAATGCGGTCTTAGCCTCTCTGGTGTCAACACTCTGTCTGATTTTGGATTTTTTTTTTTTTTCCAAAATCAGACTTGACACCAGAGAGGCTGAATACCGCACTGAGTCAATGCGGTCTTAGCCTCTCTGGTCTCAACACTCTGTCTGATTTTGGATTTTTTTTTTTTTTTCCCAAAATCAGACTTGACACCAGAGAGGCTGAATACCGCACTGAGTCAATGCGGTCTTAGCCTCTCTGGTCTCAACACTCTGTCTGATTTTGGATTTTTTTTTTTTTTTTCCAAAATCAGACTTGACACCAGAGAGGCTGAATACCGCACTGAGTCAATGCGGTCTTAGCCTCTCTGGTGTCAACACTCTGTCTGATTTTGGATTTTTTTTTTTTTTCCAAAATCAGACTTGACACCAGAGAGGCTGAATACCGCACTGAGTCAATGCGGTCTTAGCCTCTCTGGTGTCAACACTCTGTCTGATTTTGGATTTTTTTTTTTTTTTCCAAAATCAGACTTGACACCAGAGAGGCTGAATACCGCACTGAGTCAATGCGGTCTTAGCCTCTCTGGTGTCAACACTGTCTGATTTTGGATTTTTTTTTTTTTTTCCAAAATCAGACTTGACACCAGAGAGGCTGAATACCGCACTGAGTCAATGCGGTCTTAGCCTCTCTGGTCTCAACACTCTGTCTGATTTTGGTTGTTTTTTTTTTTTTTCCAAAATCAGACTTGACACCAGAGAAGCTGAATACCGCACTGAGTCAATGCGGTCTTAGCCTCTCTGGTGTCAACACTCTGTCTGATTTTGGATTTTTTTTTTTTTTTTTTCCAAAATCAGACTTGACACCAGAGAGGCTGAATACCGCACTGAGTCAATGCGGTCTTAGCCTCTCTGGTCTCAACACTCTGTCTGATTTTGGATTTTTTTTTTTTTTTCCCAAAATCAGACTTGACACCAGAGAGGCTGAATACCGCACTGAGTCAATGCGGTCTTAGCCTCTCTGGTCTCAACACTCTGTCTGATTTTGGATTTTTTTTTTTTTTTTCCAAAATCAGACTTGACACCAGAGAGGCTGAATACCGCACTGAGTCAATGCGGTCTTAGCCTCTCTGGTGTCAACACTCTGTCTGATTTTGGATTTTTTTTTTTTTTTCCAAAATCAGACTTGACACCAGAGAGGCTGAATACCGCACTGAGTCAATGCGGTCTTAGCCTCTCTGGTGTCAACACTCTGTCTGATTTTGGATTTTTTTTTTTTTTTCCAAAATCAGACTTGACACCAGAGAGGCTGAATACCGCACTGAGTCAATGCGGTCTTAGCCTCTCTGGTGTCAACACTGTCTGATTTTGGATTTTTTTTTTTTTTTCCAAAATCAGACTTGACACCAGAGAGGCTGAATACCGCACTGAGTCAATGCGGTCTTAGCCTCTCTGGTCTCAACACTCTGTCTGATTTTGGTTGTTTTTTTTTTTTTTCCAAAATCAGACTTGACACCAGAGAAGCTGAATACCGCACTGAGTCAATGCGGTCTTAGCCTCTCTGGTGTCAACACTCTGTCTGATTTTGGATTTTTTTTTTTTTTTTTTCCAAAATCAGACTTGAAACCAGAGAGGCTGAATACCGCACTGAGTCAATGCGGTCTTAGCCTCTCTGGTCTCAACACTCTGTCTGATTTTGGATTTTTTTTTTTTTTTCCAAAATCAGACTTGACACCAGAGAGGCTGAATACCGCACTGAGTCAATGCGGTCTTAGCCTCTCTGGTCTCAACACTCTGTCTGATTTTGGATTTTTTTTTTTCTTTTCCAAAATCAGACTTGACACCAGAGAGGCTGAATACCGCACTGAGTCAATGCGGTCTTAGCCTCTCTGGTGTCAACACTCTGTCTGATTTTGGATTTTTTTTTTTTTTTTTCCAAAATCAGACTTGACACCAGAGAGGCTGAATACCGCACTGAGTCAATGCGGTCTTAGCCTCTCTGGTCTCAACACTCTGTCTGATTTTGGATTTTTTTTTTTTTTTTTCCAAAATCAGACTTGACACCAGAGAGGCTGAATACCGCACTGAGTCAATGCGGTCTTAGCCTCTCTGGTCTCAACACTCTGTCTGATTTTGGATTTTTTTTTTTTTTTTCAAAGTCAGACTTGACACCAGAGAGGCTGAATACCGCACTGAGTCAATGCGGTCTTAGCCTCTCTGGTCTCAACACTCTGTCTGATTTTGGATTTTTTTTTTTTTTTTTCCAAAATCAGACTTGACACCAGAGAGGCTGAATACCGCACTGAGTCAATGCGGTCTTAGCCTCTCTGGTGTCAACACTCTGTCTGATTTTGGATTTTTTTTTTTTTTCCAAAATCAGACTTGACACCAGAGAGGCTGAATACCGCACTGAGTCAATGCGGTCTTAGCCTCTCTGGTCTCAACACTCTGTCTGATTTTGGATTTTTTTTTTTTTTTCCCAAAATCAGACTTGACACCAGAGAGGCTGAATACCGCACTGAGTCAATGCGGTCTTAGCCTCTCTGCTCTCAACACTCTGTCTGATTTTGGATTTTTTTTTTTTTTTTCCAAAATCAGACTTGACACCAGAGAGGCTGAATACCGCACTGAGTCAATGCGGTCTTAGCCTCTCTGGTGTCAACACTCTGTCTGATTTTGGATTTTTTTTTTTTTTCCAAAATCAGACTTGACACCAGAGAGGCTGAATACTGCACTGAGTCAATGCGGTCTTAGCCTCTCTGGTGTCAACACTCTGTCTGATTTTGGATTTTTTTTTTTTTTTCCAAAATCAGACTTGACACCAGAGAGGCTGAATACCGCACTGAGTCAATGCGGTCTTAGCCTCTCTGGTGTCAACACTGTCTGATTTTGGATTTTTTTTTTTTTTTCCAAAATCAGACTTGACACCAGAGAGGCTGAATACCGCACTGAGTCAATGCGGTCTTAGCCTCTCTGGTCTCAACACTCTGTCTGATTTTGGTTGTTTTTTTTTTTTTTCCAAAATCAGACTTGACACCAGAGAAGCTGAATACCGCACTGAGTCAATGCGGTCTTAGCCTCTCTGGTGTCAACACTCTGTCTGATTTTGGATTTTTTTTTTTTTTTTTTTCCAAAATCAGACTTGAAACCAGAGAGGCTGAATACCGCACTGAGTCAATGCGGTCTTAGCCTCTCTGGTCTCAACACTCTGTCTGATTTTGGATTTTTTTTTTTTTTTCCAAAATCAGACTTGACACCAGAGAGGCTGAATACCGCACTGAGTCAATGCGGTCTTAGCCTCTCTGGTCTCAACACTCTGTCTGATTTTGGATTTTTTTTTTTTTTTTTCCAAAATCAGACTTGACACCAGAGAGGCTGAATACCGCACTGAGTCAATGCGGTCTTAGCCTCTCTGGTCTCAACACTCTGTCTGATTTTGGATTTTTTTTTTTTTTTTCAAAGTCAGACTTGACACCAGAGAGGCTGAATACCGCACTGAGTCAATGCGGTCTTAGCCTCTCTGGTCTCAACACTCTGTCTGATTTTGGATTTTTTTTTTTTTTTTTCCAAAATCAGACTTGACACCAGAGAGGCTGAATACCGCACTGAGTCAATGCGGTCTTAGCCTCTCTGGTGTCAACACTCTGTCTGATTTTGGATTTTTTTTTTTTTTCCAAAATCAGACTTGACACCAGAGAGGCTGAATACCGCACTGAGTCAATGCGGTCTTAGCCTCTCTGGTCTCAACACTCTGTCTGATTTTGGATTTTTTTTTTTTTTTCCCAAAATCAGACTTGACACCAGAGAGGCTGAATACCGCACTGAGTCAATGCGGTCTTAGCCTCTCTGGTCTCAACACTCTGTCTGATTTTGGATTTTTTTTTTTTTTTTCCAAAATCAGACTTGACACCAGAGAGGCTGAATACCGCACTGAGTCAATGCGGTCTTAGCCTCTCTGGTGTCAACACTCTGTCTGATTTTGGATTTTTTTTTTTTTTCCAAAATCAGACTTGACACCAGAGAGGCTGAATACTGCACTGAGTCAATGCGGTCTTAGCCTCTCTGGTGTCAACACTCTGTCTGATTTTGGATTTTTTTTTTTTTTCCAAAATCAGACTTGACACCAGAGAGGCTGAATACCGCACTGAGTCAATGCGGTCTTAGCCTCTCTGGTGTCAACACTGTCTGATTTTGGATTTTTTTTTTTTTTTCCTAAATCAGACTTGACACCAGAGAGGCTGAATACCGCACTGAGTCAATGCGGTCTTAGCCTCTCTGGTCTCAACACTCTGTCTGATTTTGGTTGTTTTTTTTTTTTTTCCAAAATCAGACTTGACACCAGAGAAGCTGAATACCGCACTGAGTCAATGCGGTCTTAGCCTCTCTGGTGTCAACACTCTGTCTGATTTTGGATTTTTTTTTTTTTTTTTTTCCAAAATCAGACTTGAAACCAGAGAGGCTGAATACCGCACTGAGTCAATGCGGTCTTAGCCTCTCTGGTCTCAACACTCTGTCTGATTTTGGATTTTTTTTTTTTTTTCCAAAATCAGACTTGACACCAGAGAGGCTGAATACCGCACTGAGTCAATGCGGTCTTAGCCTCTCTGGTCTCAACACTCTGTCTGATTTTGGATTTTTTTTTTTCTTTTCCAAAATCAGACTTGACACCAGAGAGGCTGAATACCGCACTGAGTCAATGCGGTCTTAGCCTCTCTGGTGTCAACACTGTCTGATTTTGGATTTTTTTTTTTTTTTCCAAAATCAGACTTGACACCAGAGAGGCTGAATACCGCACTGAGTCAATGCGGTCTTAGCCTCTCTGGTCTCAACACTCTGATTTTGGATTTTTTTTTTTTTTCCCAAAATCAGACTTGACACCAGAGAGGCTGAATACCGCACTGAGTCAATGCGGTCTTAGCCTCTCTGGTGTCAACACTCTGTCTGATTTTGGATTTTTTTTTTTTGTCCCAAAATCAGACTTGACACCAGAGAGGCTGAATACCGCACTGAGTCAATGCGGTCTTAGCCTCTCTGGTCTCAACACTCTGTCTGATTTTGGATTTTTTTTTTTTTTTCCCAAAATCAGACTTGACACCAGAGAGGCTGAATACCGCACTGAGTCAATGCGGTCTTAGCCTCTCTGGTCTCAACACTCTGTCTGATTTTGGATTTTTTTTTTTTTTTTCCAAAATCAGACTTGACACCAGAGAGGCTGAATACCGCACTGAGTCAATGCGGTCTTAGCCTCTCTGGTGTCAACACTCTGTCTGATTTTGGATTTTTTTTTTTTTTCCAAAATCAGACTTGACACCAGAGAGGCTGAATACCGCACTGAGTCAATGCGGTCTTAGCCTCTCTGGTGTCAACACTCTGTCTGATTTTGGATTTTTTTTTTTTTTTTTCCAAAATCAGACTTGACACCAGAGAGGCTGAATACCGCACTGAGTCAATGCGGTCTTAGCCTCTCTGGTCTCAACACTCTGTCTGATTTTGGATTTTTTTTTTTTTTTTCCAAAATCAGACTTGACACCAGAGAGGCTGAATACCGCACTGAGTCAATGCGGTCTTAGCCTCTCTGGTCTCAACACTCTGTCTGATTTTGGATTTTTTTTTTTTTTTTCAAAGTCAGACTTGACACCAGAGAGGCTGAATACCGCACTGAGTCAATGCGGTCTTAGCCTCTCTGGTCTCAACACTCTGTCTGATTTTGGATTTTTTTTTTTTTTTTTCCAAAATCAGACTTGACACCAGAGAGGCTGAATACCGCACTGAGTCAATGCGGTCTTAGCCTCTCTGGTGTCAACACTCTGTCTGATTTTGGATTTTTTTTTTTTTTCCAAAATCAGACTTGACACCAGAGAGGCTGAATACCGCACTGAGTCAATGCGGTCTTAGCCTCTCTGGTGTCAACACTCTGTCTGATTTTGGATTTTTTTTTTTTTTCCAAAATCAGACTTGACACCAGAGAGGCTGAATACCGCACTGAGTCAATGCGGTCTTAGCCTCTCTGGTGTCAACACTCTGTCTGATTTTGGATTTTTTTTTTTTTTCCAAAATCAGACTTGACACCAGAGAGGCTGAATACCGCACTGAGTCAATGCGGTCTTAGCCTCTCTGGTGTCAACACTGTCTGATTTTGGATTTTTTTTTTTTTTTCCAAAATCAGACTTGACACCAGAGAGGCTGAATACCGCACTGAGTCAATGCGGTCTTAGCCTCTCTGGTCTCAACACTCTGTCTGATTTTGGTTGTTTTTTTTTTTTTTCCAAAATCAGACTTGACACCAGAGAAGCTGAATACCGCACTGAGTCAATGCGGTCTTAGCCTCTCTGGTGTCAACACTCTGTCTGATTTTGGATTTTTTTTTTTTTTCCAAAATCAGACTTGACACCAGAGAGGCTGAATACCGCACTGAGTCAATGCGGTCTTAGCCTCTCTGGTCTCAACACTCTGTCTGATTTTGGATTTTTTTTTTTTTTTCCCAAAATCAGACTTGACACCAGAGAGGCTGAATACCGCACTGAGTCAATGCGGTCTTAGCCTCTCTGGTCTCAACACTCTGTCTGATTTTGGATTTTTTTTTTTTTTTTCCAAAATCAGACTTGACACCAGAGAGGCTGAATACCGCACTGAGTCAATGCGGTCTTAGCCTCTCTGGTGTCAACACTCTGTCTGATTTTGGATTTTTTTTTTTTTTCCAAAATCAGACTTGACACCAGAGAGGCTGAATACCGCACTGAGTCAATGCGGTCTTAGCCTCTCTGGTGTCAACACTCTGTCTGATTTTGGATTTTTTTTTTTTTTCCAAAATCAGACTTGACACCAGAGAGGCTGAATACCGCACTGAGTCAATGCGGTCTTAGCCTCTCTGGTGTCAACACTGTCTGATTTTGGATTTTTTTTTTTTTTTCCAAAATCAGACTTGACACCAGAGAGGCTGAATACCGCACTGAGTCAATGCGGTCTTAGCCTCTCTGGTCTCAACACTCTGTCTGATTTTGGTTGTTTTTTTTTTTTTTCCAAAATCAGACTTGACACCAGAGAAGCTGAATACCGCACTGAGTCAATGCGGTCTTAGCCTCTCTGGTGTCAACACTCTGTCTGATTTTGGATTTTTTTTTTTTTTTTTTTCCAAAATCAGACTTGACACCAGAGAGGCTGAATACCGCACTGAGTCAATGCGGTCTTAGCCTCTCTGGTCTCAACACTCTGTCTGATTTTGGATTTTTTTTTTTTTTTCCCAAAATCAGACTTGACACCAGAGAGGCTGAATACCGCACTGAGTCAATGCGGTCTTAGCCTCTCTGGTCTCAACACTCTGTCTGATTTTGGATTTTTTTTTTTTTTTTCCAAAATCAGACTTGACACCAGAGAGGCTGAATACCGCACTGAGTCAATGCGGTCTTAGCCTCTCTGGTGTCAACACTCTGTCTGATTTTGGATTTTTTTTTTTTTTCCAAAATCAGACTTGACACCAGAGAGGCTGAATACCGCACTGAGTCAATGCGGTCTTAGCCTCTCTGGTGTCAACACTCTGTCTGATTTTGGATTTTTTTTTTTTTTCCAAAATCAGACTTGACACCAGAGAGGCTGAATACCGCACTGAGTCAATGCGGTCTTAGCCTCTCTGGTCTCAACACTCTGTCTGATTTTGGATTTTTTTTTTTTTTTCCCAAAATCAGACTTGACACCAGAGAGGCTGAATACCGCACTGAGTCAATGCGGTCTTAGCCTCTCTGGTGTCAACACTCTGTCTGATTTTGGATTTTTTTTTTTTTTTTCCAAAATCAGACTTGACACCAGAGAGGCTGAATACCGCACTGAGTCAATGCGGTCTTAGCCTCTCTGGTGTCAACACTGTCTGATTTTGGATTTTTTTTTTTTTTTCCTAAATCAGACTTGACACCAGAGAGGCTGAATACCGCACTGAGTCAATGCGGTCTTAGCCTCTCTGGTGTCAACACTGTCTGATTTTGGATTTTTTTTTTTTTTTCCTAAATCAGACTTGACACCAGAGAGGCTGAATACCGCACTGAGTCAATGCGGTCTTAGCCTCTCTGGTCTCAACACTCTGTCTGATTTTGGTTGTTTTTTTTTTTTTTCCAAAATCAGACTTGACACCAGAGAAGCTGAATACCGCACTGAGTCAATGCGGTCTTAGCCTCTCTGGTGTCAACACTCTGTCTGATTTTGGATTTTTTTTTTTTTTTTTTTCCAAAATCAGACTTGAAACCAGAGAGGCTGAATACCGCACTGAGTCAATGCGGTCTTAGCCTCTCTGGTCTCAACACTCTGTCTGATTTTGGATTTTTTTTTTTTTTTCCAAAATCAGACTTGACACCAGAGAGGCTGAATACCGCACTGAGTCAATGCGGTCTTAGCCTCTCTGGTCTCAACACTCTGTCTGATTTTGGATTTTTTTTTTTCTTTTCCAAAATCAGACTTGACACCAGAGAGGCTGAATACCGCACTGAGTCAATGCGGTCTTAGCCTCTCTGGTGTCAACACTCTGTCTGATTTTGGATTTTTTTTTTTTTTTTCCAAAATCAGACTTGACACCAGAGAGGCTGAATACCGCACTGAGTCAATGCGGTCTTAGCCTCTCTGGTCTCAACACTCTGTCTGATTTTGGATTTTTTTTTTTTTTTTCAAAGTCAGACTTGACACCAGAGAGGCTGAATACCGCACTGAGTCAATGCGGTCTTAGCCTCTCTGGTCTCGAGGGTTAGGGTTAGGGTTAGGGTTAGGGTTAGGGTTAGGGTTAGGGTTAGGGTTAGGGTTAGGGTTAGGGTTAGGGTTAGGGTTAGGGTTAGGGTTAGGGTTAGGTTTAAGGGGAGGGTGTAGTCGAAGCTAAAGGCCTCGACCACGGTGGTCTGTTGCCAGACCACAATGCACTCTCATCATTCCATTGCACCGAGTGTCCCATCACCAGGGTCGCTCCTCCACTATATTTTTATCCCTTCAGGTGGCTGCTTGGATGAGCATATGAGATGAACTTGAAAAATGGCTCCCCGAATCCAATTTTTGAAATATATGTATCATTACCCTATTTGAAGCCTATGAGTGAGAGGCAGAGAGACAGAATAAGAGCATTTGTTTGGGCCTTTTTGGTTTGTGGATGTATATCCTTTTGGTAAGTGCATATGTGTCTTATTGGATATGTCTAAGCCAATGCTCTAACATTCTGTGAGCCGTGCCATGTGTCCAGTGGACATGGTCCCCCTGTGTTTTGAATTGCTGACCTGGCAGCTGGGGTATGGCTCTGAGTCTTTCTCTTATTATATGGTTAATGTATTCCAGTGTCTCTGCAGATTGGCATGGCAGATGCTGTGAATACGTTAACAGGGGCACCCATATTTTTGCCAGGGGGAAACGATTTTGTAGGGCTTGTACCGCTTCAATCACCTGTCTGTGCAGTTTGGATTTGTCTATCCAGGTATGGCAATTAGTCCCCATAGCAAGGATGACCTTTGTGACCTCTGAACAGACAGTTGTATGAGTCATGAGGGCTGGGATATGGCCAAAATGGGCACCTGGGTAGCTATCAATCTGTAGCTGGGGGCATCTAAACTTGTCTATGTTCCGCAAGTTAGAATCCCCTAGGATTAACCACTGTGTGTTGGTGGTTAGAGTCCAATCCCTGTGTTTAGTGGGTGTGGAGGCATGCTGAATGGGCCTCTGCTTGTGAGTCTGGTCTGTGCGCCACCTGACCGAGCAGGTGTGTTTGACCTCTGACCTGCTTTGTACGGGCAAGGCCGAGTGCCGTGGTCCTACTCGCAGTCTGTGGCTGTTCACAGAGCTGTCAACTTCAGACGAGGGCGTGTCAAGGTCAGGGACTGCTGTGGCTTGATCCCTGACACTAAGTGCAGTTTTGATCTGTGCTGTTTGTGGGGGTCTGTTAGCCTCCTCACTGATTGCAGCCTCAGTCTTTACTGTCTGTTGTGGGGACCTGTTATTGGCCTCCTCACTAAGTGCAGCCTGATGCTGTGTTGTTTGCTGTGGGAGTATGCCAGTCTCCTGCACAGCTGTGCTGTTGACCTTAGACTCTATCATGGCCTCTGCTGTTTTGAGTGTGTATGGTTGCAGAGAGGCCAAGGCTTTGGTTGCCCAATTGGTTGCTGTCTCAAAAGGCTCATGCCACTGTTCAATTGTCATTTTAGGCATGGTGTTAATCTCTGCCTGCATCCCAGTCATGTAATGACTCCTCATGCTCCTAATTGTGGCTTGCTCCCAGGTTCTAGCATGTGTTTGCAATTCTAGTTTTAACTCTGGGGTTGGATTGAAGGGTTTTATGGCCTCTATCATATGTTTCGTTATCCTGCTAATCCCTGGTGGAGGAGCGTCTTGTGTTGTGTAGGCCAAGTGGTGGGCTGCCTTAATAATTTTGAACATGGCTTTTGCTTTGTCACCATGTTGTGGGTCTGACCACTCCTCCTTCTTATTGTCCCCACTGACCTCTATGCTAACAGGTCTATCATGCTGTTTAGGCACCTGATGCTGGTCTGAGTTGGGGAGATGACAGGGATCTGGCTGACTGTTTTTTTGCCAGTCCCGAGGGCCTGTGTATTGACCCTCCTCTGCTTGACTATGTCTCAGAGTGTCATAGACTGGATCCACAGTATCTTGCTGTGGGGGCTGCCACGGGTAATAAGTCTCATCACCCCAGTCTGGATTGTCTGGTGGTGGTTCGTCCCTGACTATATCCCCTGTGTATGGTGGTCTACACCACGTGCAAGTAACTGAGTAACAGCCACTGCCATCACACGCAGCTACCAGTCTAGGTGCAGTGGGTGCCCTGCCTCTTCTTGTCAGGTTCTGTTCTGATTCTTGACCTGATACTGACTCGTCCCTGTGATGTTCTAATGCATGGTAGGCCCTGTATTGCTGTCGCCAGGGCTCTACCGCCTGTCTATCGCTGGGAGGCCTCTGCAGTGAATGTGGACCTGGGCGAATGTTTGGACTAGAGGAGCGTACTCTGGGCGGGCGTGTAGCTGCCCTAGACCCCAGGTGCTTGTCTTCTCTCTTGCTAGCCATTCTGCCCAGTAATTTTGATGCTCTGTCAATGACTGCCTTTTTTAGTTTGATTTTTTTGTTGTTTTTTTGTTGTTTTTTTCTCGGACAGTCTGACGTCTTTAATGCAGACGTTGGCTTCAATTGTTTCTCAATAGTCCTTAGACTGTGTTTCAATTGAGCAGATTTTTTTCAGAGAGAGCCTGCCTGCTAGCTACTCTATCACGAAATTCAACATGGCGTCTTCACCTAATCCGCTTGTTTTTTTATGGACGACACGGTGTGAGCTCATGTATGAACACAGCCCTACTCTACTGGGTCTATCCCCGCAGGTTTCTGGGTCTGCTTTTTCGTGGCCGCAATCTTCTTAGTCCTAAAAAGGACTGATCTTCTTTAGCCCTTAGAAGGACTGGTGTTCTGCTTCAGCCCTGACAAGGGCTTTGTTGCTCCTTTTCTTGGCCTTGTCCGTGTGTCTTTCTTCCAACACGCGACAAGTAAATTAGGTTGTAGAAGTCGTCAACTTTACTAAGACACGACGCGTTTCGATCTTAGCAGATCTCATCAGGTATCCAAAGTTGACTATGGCGAAAAAATTGTGGTTTAAATGGTCTTTCTATGAAGTTTCCAGGTGAAAAGAGCTTTTGCAGCGATGCGGTCTGGTTGAATTTCCCAAGCACAATGAGCATGTCGCAGAGCGCGCAGCTTCACTTGTGTGTAGTGGGCGTGGCTAGCCTCCACTCTGAGGGAAAGTGTTTTCCTCTAACACCTTTGCACAGCTTTTGCATATATCCCCGACCTCTTATAAAATTTTTCGATTAGAAATTAAATTATTTTATAAAAAAGTAAATAAGAAACAAAAAGAAATGGGTAAATTCCTCCATTTTTTCGCCAAGTTATGGCTGTTTCTAATTTGGGAGTGTCCCTTTTTGTTGGTAGGTGTCTTTTTGCAAGGTCGGTCGCCCCTAGCCGACTCTCTTAACCATACATTTCCATGTAAATCCCTGTGTGTTTTGATTGTGGACCTGTGCTATGCATCAGGTGAGCAATGAAAATCACATTTCCCAATTTTTTACATCCTGGCATTTTGGCCTTTAGCATGTAATGCTTCCTTGAATCAGTGTTTGAACACCTTTGAATCACAGAATCCGTAAGTGTGTCACCCACAAGCACTCAGGTACACTTTCATGATATCAGGCCGGGTACATCGTGCCACTTTGGGGCAACAGGGTCTAAGCCCACATGTAGTCCATCACTGTAACCATGAAGCCCCCATTAATGCTCATGAGTGACTCCTCGTATATCCCATGACCCCAGGGTCAAGACAGTGACACCAATATTGGGCCTTTAAATTGAGGCATGCTATTACACTTTGTTCCCCCTCAGTCTAATTAACTATATAGGTCATTCAATGGTTCTAATTATTAGGTTTAGGTCAGGGTGACAATCTTCTTAATAATGGGAGGGGTTAGGGTGTGTATTTATGATGGGATGGGGCCATTTTTACTAATTAGTATTTGGTTAAATTTAGGCACTAATGGGCTTGGTTAGGCTATGGGTTAAGGGATGGGTAGTGGTTATGTCAGTATAAAGTGCTGGTTAGGTTTAGGCACTCTGTCTGACATATAGACAGTGCTCGGAGAGACTTAGGTTTAGGTATGATACTCTAAGTCCTCCATTAAGTTGAGACACTGTTTATGACTCTCCAGCAGTGCTGGGAGGAACTTAGGCTTAGGTATGGTGCCTAGAGTCCTCCCTTAGGTTCAGGCACTGTCTTATGACACCCCATCAGTGCTGGGAGAGACTTAGGTTGAGGTATGATACTCTAAGTGCTCCCATAAGAATGGTGTTTCTCATATGATACCTTCTTGGATCAATGCCTGAACACCTCTGAATCACAGGATACGCAAGTGTGTCACCCCCAAGCATCCAGGCACATCCCCATGGTCTCCAAACCACGAAGCACCCCTCAATGCTCAGGAGGGACTCCTCACCCACCCCGTGACCCCAGGGTCAAGACAGTGACACCAATATTGGGCTTTCAAATTGAGAACCTTAAACACTGTTATGACTCTCTTGTTTACATTCTGTATTGGGATTTAAAGTAAATCAAGAGGACAGGGTATTGAGTCAAGTATGGTTTAAGAGGGCAAAATAAACTTAGGTCTTAAAGAGGTTTAGGGTTCCATCTAGTGGTTAAGAAAAGCCTAACAGGGCTTTGGTGTATGAGTGGAGGCCAGGCAGGGCTTTTAATTCTGCATGTCAGTCATGTCCAATGTTATGTGTTTTAAAAATAGGCATCATTTTTTAAGGTCCTAATTATGGTCTTACAGTGGTGTCAAAACATGACCTTTGCCAGACATGACTGTTTTATGCAGTTTGTTGGCATCCAAGGTCATGTTTTGACCTGTAATAAGGGTTTGTTTAACGCTTGTCTATCCAATTGAAGATACTAGCTACATTCACTGCTGTTCAATCTCATCTTATTTTAATCCCTTAAATCAGAGTACTAATTGAGTTTAAGCCTTGGGTATAGAGAGCAACGAGGCTGGTCAGTCGATGCAATGCTAGGAACTGGCGGGTTAGGTTTAAGGGGAGGGTGTAGTCGAAGCTAAAGGCCTCGACCACGGTGGTCTGTTGCCAGACCACAATGCACTCTCATCATTCCATTGCACCGAGTGTCCCATCACCAGGGTCGCTCCTCCACTATATTTTTATCCCTTCAGGTGGCTGCTTGGATGAGCATATGAGATGAACTTGAAAAATGGCTCCCCGAATCCAATTTTTGAAATATATGTATCATTACCCTATTTGAAGCCTATGAGTGAGAGGCAGAGAGACAGAATAAGAGCATTTGTTTGGGCCTTTTTGGTTTGTGGATGTATATCCTTTTGGTAAGTGCATATGTGTCTTATTGGATATGTCTAAGCCAATGCTCTAACATTCTGTGAGCCGTGCCATGTGTCCAGTGGACATGGTCCCCCTGTGTTTTGAATTGCTGACCTGGCAGCTGGGGTATGGCTCTGAGTCTTTCTCTTATTATATGGTTAATGTATTCCAGTGTCTCTGCAGATTGGCATGGCAGATGCTGTGAATACGTTAACAGGGGCACCCATATTTTTGCCAGGGGGAAACGATTTTGTAGGGCTTGTACCGCTTCAATCACCTGTCTGTGCAGTTTGGATTTGTCTATCCAGGTATGGCAATTAGTCCCCATAGCAAGGATGACCTTTGTGACCTCTGAACAGACAGTTGTATGAGTCATGAGGGCTGGGATATGGCCAAAATGGGCACCTGGGTAGCTATCAATCTGTAGCTGGGGGCATCTAAACTTGTCTATGTTCCGCAAGTTAGAATCCCCTAGGATTAACCACTGTGTGTTGGTGGTTAGAGTCCAATCCCTGTGTTTAGTGGGTGTGGAGGCATGCTGAATGGGCCTCTGCTTGTGAGTCTGGTCTGTGCGCCACCTGACCGAGCAGGTGTGTTTGACCTCTGACCTGCTTTGTACGGGCAAGGCCGAGTGCCGTGGTCCTACTCGCAGTCTGTGGCTGTTCACAGAGCTGTCAACTTCAGACGAGGGCGTGTCAAGGTCAGGGACTGCTGTGGCTTGATCCCTGACACTAAGTGCAGTTTTGATCTGTGCTGTTTGTGGGGGTCTGTTAGCCTCCTCACTGATTGCAGCCTCAGTCTTTACTGTCTGTTGTGGGGACCTGTTATTGGCCTCCTCACTAAGTGCAGCCTGATGCTGTGTTGTTTGCTGTGGGAGTATGCCAGTCTCCTGCACAGCTGTGCTGTTGACCTTAGACTCTATCATGGCCTCTGCTGTTTTGAGTGTGTATGGTTGCAGAGAGGCCAAGGCTTTGGTTGCCCAATTGGTTGCTGTCTCAAAAGGCTCATGCCACTGTTCAATTGTCATTTTAGGCATGGTGTTAATCTCTGCCTGCATCCCAGTCATGTAATGACTCCTCATGCTCCTAATTGTGGCTTGCTCCCAGGTTCTAGCATGTGTTTGCAATTCTAGTTTTAACTCTGGGGTTGGATTGAAGGGTTTTATGGCCTCTATCATATGTTTCGTTATCCTGCTAATCCCTGGTGGAGGAGCGTCTTGTGTTGTGTAGGCCAAGTGGTGGGCTGCCTTAATAATTTTGAACATGGCTTTTGCTTTGTCACCATGTTGTGGGTCTGACCACTCCTCCTTCTTATTGTCCCCACTGACCTCTATGCTAACAGGTCTATCATGCTGTTTAGGCACCTGATGCTGGTCTGAGTTGGGGAGATGACAGGGATCTGGCTGACTGTTTTTTTGCCAGTCCCGAGGGCCTGTGTATTGACCCTCCTCTGCTTGACTATGTCTCAGAGTGTCATAGACTGGATCCACAGTATCTTGCTGTGGGGGCTGCCACGGGTAATAAGTCTCATCACCCCAGTCTGGATTGTCTGGTGGTGGTTCGTCCCTGACTATATCCCCTGTGTATGGTGGTCTACACCACGTGCAAGTAACTGAGTAACAGCCACTGCCATCACACGCAGCTACCAGTCTAGGTGCAGTGGGTGCCCTGCCTCTTCTTGTCAGGTTCTGTTCTGATTCTTGACCTGATACTGACTCGTCCCTGTGATGTTCTAATGCATGGTAGGCCCTGTATTGCTGTCGCCAGGGCTCTACCGCCTGTCTATCGCTGGGAGGCCTCTGCAGTGAATGTGGACCTGGGCGAATGTTTGGACTAGAGGAGCGTACTCTGGGCGGGCGTGTAGCTGCCCTAGACCCCAGGTGCTTGTCTTCTCTCTTGCTAGCCATTCTGCCCAGTAATTTTGATGCTCTGTCAATGACTGCCTTTTTTAGTTTGATTTTTTTGTTGTTTTTTTGTTGTTTTTTTCTCGGACAGTCTGACGTCTTTAATGCAGACGTTGGCTTCAATTGTTTCTCAATAGTCCTTAGACTGTGTTTCAATTGAGCAGATTTTTTTCAGAGAGAGCCTGCCTGCTAGCTACTCTATCACGAAATTCAACATGGCGTCTTCACCTAATCCGCTTGTTTTTTTATGGACGACACGGTGTGAGCTCATGTATGAACACAGCCCTACTCTACTGGGTCTATCCCCGCAGGTTTCTGGGTCTGCTTTTTCGTGGCCGCAATCTTCTTAGTCCTAAAAAGGACTGATCTTCTTTAGCCCTTAGAAGGACTGGTGTTCTGCTTCAGCCCTGACAAGGGCTTTGTTGCTCCTTTTCTTGGCCTTGTCCGTGTGTCTTTCTTCCAACACGCGACAAGTAAATTAGGTTGTAGAAGTCGTCAACTTTACTAAGACACGACGCGTTTCGATCTTAGCAGATCTCATCAGGTATCCAAAGTTGACTATGGCGAAAAAATTGTGGTTTAAATGGTCTTTCTATGAAGTTTCCAGGTGAAAAGAGCTTTTGCAGCGATGCGGTCTGGTTGAATTTCCCAAGCACAATGAGCATGTCGCAGAGCGCGCAGCTTCACTTGTGTGTAGTGGGCGTGGCTAGCCTCCACTCTGAGGGAAAGTGTTTTCCTCTAACACCTTTGCACAGCTTTTGCATATATCCCCGACCTCTTATAAAATTTTTCGATTAGAAATTAAATTATTTTATAAAAAAGTAAATAAGAAACAAAAAGAAATGGGTAAATTCCTCCATTTTTTCGCCAAGTTATGGCTGTTTCTAATTTGGGAGTGTCCCTTTTTGTTGGTAGGTGTCTTTTTGCAAGGTCGGTCGCCCCTAGCCGACTCTCTTAACCATACATTTCCATGTAAATCCCTGTGTGTTTTGATTGTGGACCTGTGCTATGCATCAGGTGAGCAATGAAAATCACATTTCCCAATTTTTTACATCCTGGCATTTTGGCCTTTAGCATGTAATGCTTCCTTGAATCAGTGTTTGAACACCTTTGAATCACAGAATCCGTAAGTGTGTCACCCACAAGCACTCAGGTACACTTTCATGATATCAGGCCGGGTACATCGTGCCACTTTGGGGCAACAGGGTCTAAGCCCACATGTAGTCCATCACTGTAACCATGAAGCCCCCATTAATGCTCATGAGTGACTCCTCGTATATCCCATGACCCCAGGGTCAAGACAGTGACACCAATATTGGGCCTTTAAATTGAGGCATGCTATTACACTTTGTTCCCCCTCAGTCTAATTAACTATATAGGTCATTCAATGGTTCTAATTATTAGGTTTAGGTCAGGGTGACAATCTTCTTAATAATGGGAGGGGTTAGGGTGTGTATTTATGATGGGATGGGGCCATTTTTACTAATTAGTATTTGGTTAAATTTAGGCACTAATGGGCTTGGTTAGGCTATGGGTTAAGGGATGGGTAGTGGTTATGTCAGTATAAAGTGCTGGTTAGGTTTAGGCACTCTGTCTGACATATAGACAGTGCTCGGAGAGACTTAGGTTTAGGTATGATACTCTAAGTCCTCCATTAAGTTGAGACACTGTTTATGACTCTCCAGCAGTGCTGGGAGGAACTTAGGCTTAGGTATGGTGCCTAGAGTCCTCCCTTAGGTTCAGGCACTGTCTTATGACACCCCATCAGTGCTGGGAGAGACTTAGGTTGAGGTATGATACTCTAAGTGCTCCCATAAGAATGGTGTTTCTCATATGATACCTTCTTGGATCAATGCCTGAACACCTCTGAATCACAGGATACGCAAGTGTGTCACCCCCAAGCATCCAGGCACATCCCCATGGTCTCCAAACCACGAAGCACCCCTCAATGCTCAGGAGGGACTCCTCACCCACCCCGTGACCCCAGGGTCAAGACAGTGACACCAATATTGGGCTTTCAAATTGAGAACCTTAAACACTGTTATGACTCTCTTGTTTACATTCTGTATTGGGATTTAAAGTAAATCAAGAGGACAGGGTATTGAGTCAAGTATGGTTTAAGAGGGCAAAATAAACTTAGGTCTTAAAGAGGTTTAGGGTTCCATCTAGTGGTTAAGAAAAGCCTAACAGGGCTTTGGTGTATGAGTGGAGGCCAGGCAGGGCTTTTAATTCTGCATGTCAGTCATGTCCAATGTTATGTGTTTTAAAAATAGGCATCATTTTTTAAGGTCCTAATTATGGTCTTACAGTGGTGTCAAAACATGACCTTTGCCAGACATGACTGTTTTATGCAGTTTGTTGGCATCCAAGGTCATGTTTTGACCTGTAATAAGGGTTTGTTTAACGCTTGTCTATCCAATTGAAGATACTAGCTACATTCACTGCTGTTCAATCTCATCTTATTTTAATCCCTTAAATCAGAGTACTAATTGAGTTTAAGCCTTGGGTATAGAGAGCAACGAGGCTGGTCAGTCGATGCAATGCTAGGAACTGGCGGGTTAGGTTTAAGGGGAGGGTGTAGTCGAAGCTAAAGGCCTCGACCACGGTGGTCTGTTGCCAGACCACAATGCACTCTCATCATTCCATTGCACCGAGTGTCCCATCACCAGGGTCGCTCCTCCACTATATTTTTATCCCTTCAGGTGGCTGCTTGGATGAGCATATGAGATGAACTTGAAAAATGGCTCCCCGAATCCAATTTTTGAAATATATGTATCATTACCCTATTTGAAGCCTATGAGTGAGAGGCAGAGAGACAGAATAAGAGCATTTGTTTGGGCCTTTTTGGTTTGTGGATGTATATCCTTTTGGTAAGTGCATATGTGTCTTATTGGATATGTCTAAGCCAATGCTCTAACATTCTGTGAGCCGTGCCATGTGTCCAGTGGACATGGTCCCCCTGTGTTTTGAATTGCTGACCTGGCAGCTGGGGTATGGCTCTGAGTCTTTCTCTTATTATATGGTTAATGTATTCCAGTGTCTCTGCAGATTGGCATGGCAGATGCTGTGAATACGTTAACAGGGGCACCCATATTTTTGCCAGGGGGAAACGATTTTGTAGGGCTTGTACCGCTTCAATCACCTGTCTGTGCAGTTTGGATTTGTCTATCCAGGTATGGCAATTAGTCCCCATAGCAAGGATGACCTTTGTGACCTCTGAACAGACAGTTGTATGAGTCATGAGGGCTGGGATATGGCCAAAATGGGCACCTGGGTAGCTATCAATCTGTAGCTGGGGGCATCTAAACTTGTCTATGTTCCGCAAGTTAGAATCCCCTAGGATTAACCACTGTGTGTTGGTGGTTAGAGTCCAATCCCTGTGTTTAGTGGGTGTGGAGGCATGCTGAATGGGCCTCTGCTTGTGAGTCTGGTCTGTGCGCCACCTGACCGAGCAGGTGTGTTTGACCTCTGACCTGCTTTGTACGGGCAAGGCCGAGTGCCGTGGTCCTACTCGCAGTCTGTGGCTGTTCACAGAGCTGTCAACTTCAGACGAGGGCGTGTCAAGGTCAGGGACTGCTGTGGCTTGATCCCTGACACTAAGTGCAGTTTTGATCTGTGCTGTTTGTGGGGGTCTGTTAGCCTCCTCACTGATTGCAGCCTCAGTCTTTACTGTCTGTTGTGGGGACCTGTTATTGGCCTCCTCACTAAGTGCAGCCTGATGCTGTGTTGTTTGCTGTGGGAGTATGCCAGTCTCCTGCACAGCTGTGCTGTTGACCTTAGACTCTATCATGGCCTCTGCTGTTTTGAGTGTGTATGGTTGCAGAGAGGCCAAGGCTTTGGTTGCCCAATTGGTTGCTGTCTCAAAAGGCTCATGCCACTGTTCAATTGTCATTTTAGGCATGGTGTTAATCTCTGCCTGCATCCCAGTCATGTAATGACTCCTCATGCTCCTAATTGTGGCTTGCTCCCAGGTTCTAGCATGTGTTTGCAATTCTAGTTTTAACTCTGGGGTTGGATTGAAGGGTTTTATGGCCTCTATCATATGTTTCGTTATCCTGCTAATCCCTGGTGGAGGAGCGTCTTGTGTTGTGTAGGCCAAGTGGTGGGCTGCCTTAATAATTTTGAACATGGCTTTTGCTTTGTCACCATGTTGTGGGTCTGACCACTCCTCCTTCTTATTGTCCCCACTGACCTCTATGCTAACAGGTCTATCATGCTGTTTAGGCACCTGATGCTGGTCTGAGTTGGGGAGATGACAGGGATCTGGCTGACTGTTTTTTTGCCAGTCCCGAGGGCCTGTGTATTGACCCTCCTCTGCTTGACTATGTCTCAGAGTGTCATAGACTGGATCCACAGTATCTTGCTGTGGGGGCTGCCACGGGTAATAAGTCTCATCACCCCAGTCTGGATTGTCTGGTGGTGGTTCGTCCCTGACTATATCCCCTGTGTATGGTGGTCTACACCACGTGCAAGTAACTGAGTAACAGCCACTGCCATCACACGCAGCTACCAGTCTAGGTGCAGTGGGTGCCCTGCCTCTTCTTGTCAGGTTCTGTTCTGATTCTTGACCTGATACTGACTCGTCCCTGTGATGTTCTAATGCATGGTAGGCCCTGTATTGCTGTCGCCAGGGCTCTACCGCCTGTCTATCGCTGGGAGGCCTCTGCAGTGAATGTGGACCTGGGCGAATGTTTGGACTAGAGGAGCGTACTCTGGGCGGGCGTGTAGCTGCCCTAGACCCCAGGTGCTTGTCTTCTCTCTTGCTAGCCATTCTGCCCAGTAATTTTGATGCTCTGTCAATGACTGCCTTTTTTAGTTTGATTTTTTTGTTGTTTTTTTGTTGTTTTTTTCTCGGACAGTCTGACGTCTTTAATGCAGACGTTGGCTTCAATTGTTTCTCAATAGTCCTTAGACTGTGTTTCAATTGAGCAGATTTTTTTCAGAGAGAGCCTGCCTGCTAGCTACTCTATCACGAAATTCAACATGGCGTCTTCACCTAATCCGCTTGTTTTTTTATGGACGACACGGTGTGAGCTCATGTATGAACACAGCCCTACTCTACTGGGTCTATCCCCGCAGGTTTCTGGGTCTGCTTTTTCGTGGCCGCAATCTTCTTAGTCCTAAAAAGGACTGATCTTCTTTAGCCCTTAGAAGGACTGGTGTTCTGCTTCAGCCCTGACAAGGGCTTTGTTGCTCCTTTTCTTGGCCTTGTCCGTGTGTCTTTCTTCCAACACGCGACAAGTAAATTAGGTTGTAGAAGTCGTCAACTTTACTAAGACACGACGCGTTTCGATCTTAGCAGATCTCATCAGGTATCCAAAGTTGACTATGGCGAAAAAATTGTGGTTTAAATGGTCTTTCTATGAAGTTTCCAGGTGAAAAGAGCTTTTGCAGCGATGCGGTCTGGTTGAATTTCCCAAGCACAATGAGCATGTCGCAGAGCGCGCAGCTTCACTTGTGTGTAGTGGGCGTGGCTAGCCTCCACTCTGAGGGAAAGTGTTTTCCTCTAACACCTTTGCACAGCTTTTGCATATATCCCCGACCTCTTATAAAATTTTTCGATTAGAAATTAAATTATTTTATAAAAAAGTAAATAAGAAACAAAAAGAAATGGGTAAATTCCTCCATTTTTTCGCCAAGTTATGGCTGTTTCTAATTTGGGAGTGTCCCTTTTTGTTGGTAGGTGTCTTTTTGCAAGGTCGGTCGCCCCTAGCCGACTCTCTTAACCATACATTTCCATGTAAATCCCTGTGTGTTTTGATTGTGGACCTGTGCTATGCATCAGGTGAGCAATGAAAATCACATTTCCCAATTTTTTACATCCTGGCATTTTGGCCTTTAGCATGTAATGCTTCCTTGAATCAGTGTTTGAACACCTTTGAATCACAGAATCCGTAAGTGTGTCACCCACAAGCACTCAGGTACACTTTCATGATATCAGGCCGGGTACATCGTGCCACTTTGGGGCAACAGGGTCTAAGCCCACATGTAGTCCATCACTGTAACCATGAAGCCCCCATTAATGCTCATGAGTGACTCCTCGTATATCCCATGACCCCAGGGTCAAGACAGTGACACCAATATTGGGCCTTTAAATTGAGGCATGCTATTACACTTTGTTCCCCCTCAGTCTAATTAACTATATAGGTCATTCAATGGTTCTAATTATTAGGTTTAGGTCAGGGTGACAATCTTCTTAATAATGGGAGGGGTTAGGGTGTGTATTTATGATGGGATGGGGCCATTTTTACTAATTAGTATTTGGTTAAATTTAGGCACTAATGGGCTTGGTTAGGCTATGGGTTAAGGGATGGGTAGTGGTTATGTCAGTATAAAGTGCTGGTTAGGTTTAGGCACTCTGTCTGACATATAGACAGTGCTCGGAGAGACTTAGGTTTAGGTATGATACTCTAAGTCCTCCATTAAGTTGAGACACTGTTTATGACTCTCCAGCAGTGCTGGGAGGAACTTAGGCTTAGGTATGGTGCCTAGAGTCCTCCCTTAGGTTCAGGCACTGTCTTATGACACCCCATCAGTGCTGGGAGAGACTTAGGTTGAGGTATGATACTCTAAGTGCTCCCATAAGAATGGTGTTTCTCATATGATACCTTCTTGGATCAATGCCTGAACACCTCTGAATCACAGGATACGCAAGTGTGTCACCCCCAAGCATCCAGGCACATCCCCATGGTCTCCAAACCACGAAGCACCCCTCAATGCTCAGGAGGGACTCCTCACCCACCCCGTGACCCCAGGGTCAAGACAGTG
Organism: Poromitra crassiceps; assembly: GCF_964638095.1. Classification (NCBI taxonomy): domain Eukaryota; kingdom Metazoa; phylum Chordata; class Actinopteri; order Beryciformes; family Melamphaidae; genus Poromitra; species Poromitra crassiceps. Next base: position 35,759 of record NW_028151242.1, read on the forward strand.
ACACCAATATTGGGCTTTCAAATTGAGAACCTTAAACACTGTTATGACTCTCTTGTTTACATTCTGTATTGGGATTTAAAGTAAATCAAGAGGACAGGGTATTGAGTCAAGTATGGTTTAAGAGGGCAAAATAAACTTAGGTCTTAAAGAGGTTTAGGGTTCCATCTAGTGGTTAAGAAAAGCCTAACAGGGCTTTGGTGTATGAGTGGAGGCCAGGCAGGGCTTTTAATTCTGCATGTCAGTCATGTCCAATGTTATGTGTTTTAAAAATAGGCATCATTTTTTAAGGTCCTAATTATGGTCTTACAGTGGTGTCAAAACATGACCTTTGCCAGACATGACTGTTTTATGCAGTTTGTTGGCATCCAAGGTCATGTTTTGACCTGTAATAAGGGTTTGTTTAACGCTTGTCTATCCAATTGAAGATACTAGCTACATTCACTGCTGTTCAATCTCATCTTATTTTAATCCCTTAAATCAGAGTACTAATTGAGTTTAAGCCTTGGGTATAGAGAGCAACGAGGCTGGTCAGTCGATGCAATGCTAGGAACTGGCGGGTTAGGTTTAAGGGGAGGGTGTAGTCGAAGCTAAAGGCCTCGACCACGGTGGTCTGTTGCCAGACCACAATGCACTCTCATCATTCCATTGCACCGAGTGTCCCATCACCAGGGTCGCTCCTCCACTATATTTTTATCCCTTCAGGTGGCTGCTTGGATGAGCATATGAGATGAACTTGAAAAATGGCTCCCCGAATCCAATTTTTGAAATATATGTATCATTACCCTATTTGAAGCCTATGAGTGAGAGGCAGAGAGACAGAATAAGAGCATTTGTTTGGGCCTTTTTGGTTTGTGGATGTATATCCTTTTGGTAAGTGCATATGTGTCTTATTGGATATGTCTAAGCCAATGCTCTAACATTCTGTGAGCCGTGCCATGTGTCCAGTGGACATGGTCCCCCTGTGTTTTGAATTGCTGACCTGGCAGCTGGGGTATGGCTCTGAGTCTTTCTCTTATTATATGGTTAATGTATTCCAGTGTCTCTGCAGATTGGCATGGCAGATGCTGTGAATACGTTAACAGGGGCACCCATATTTTTGCCAGGGGGAAACGATTTTGTAGGGCTTGTACCGCTTCAATCACCTGTCTGTGCAGTTTGGATTTGTCTATCCAGGTATGGCAATTAGTCCCCATAGCAAGGATGACCTTTGTGACCTCTGAACAGACAGTTGTATGAGTCATGAGGGCTGGGATATGGCCAAAATGGGCACCTGGGTAGCTATCAATCTGTAGCTGGGGGCATCTAAACTTGTCTATGTTCCGCAAGTTAGAATCCCCTAGGATTAACCACTGTGTGTTGGTGGTTAGAGTCCAATCCCTGTGTTTAGTGGGTGTGGAGGCATGCTGAATGGGCCTCTGCTTGTGAGTCTGGTCTGTGCGCCACCTGACCGAGCAGGTGTGTTTGACCTCTGACCTGCTTTGTACGGGCAAGGCCGAGTGCCGTGGTCCTACTCGCAGTCTGTGGCTGTTCACAGAGCTGTCAACTTCAGACGAGGGCGTGTCAAGGTCAGGGACTGCTGTGGCTTGATCCCTGACACTAAGTGCAGTTTTGATCTGTGCTGTTTGTGGGGGTCTGTTAGCCTCCTCACTGATTGCAGCCTCAGTCTTTACTGTCTGTTGTGGGGACCTGTTATTGGCCTCCTCACTAAGTGCAGCCTGATGCTGTGTTGTTTGCTGTGGGAGTATGCCAGTCTCCTGCACAGCTGTGCTGTTGACCTTAGACTCTATCATGGCCTCTGCTGTTTTGAGTGTGTATGGTTGCAGAGAGGCCAAGGCTTTGGTTGCCCAATTGGTTGCTGTCTCAAAAGGCTCATGCCACTGTTCAATTGTCATTTTAGGCATGGTGTTAATCTCTGCCTGCATCCCAGTCATGTAATGACTCCTCATGCTCCTAATTGTGGCTTGCTCCCAGGTTCTAGCATGTGTTTGCAATTCTAGTTTTAACTCTGGGGTTGGATTGAAGGGTTTTATGGCCTCTATCATATGTTTCGTTATCCTGCTAATCCCTGGTGGAGGAGCGTCTTGTGTTGTGTAGGCCAAGTGGTGGGCTGCCTTAATAATTTTGAACATGGCTTTTGCTTTGTCACCATGTTGTGGGTCTGACCACTCCTCCTTCTTATTGTCCCCACTGACCTCTATGCTAACAGGTCTATCATGCTGTTTAGGCACCTGATGCTGGTCTGAGTTGGGGAGATGACAGGGATCTGGCTGACTGTTTTTTTGCCAGTCCCGAGGGCCTGTGTATTGACCCTCCTCTGCTTGACTATGTCTCAGAGTGTCATAGACTGGATCCACAGTATCTTGCTGTGGGGGCTGCCACGGGTAATAAGTCTCATCACCCCAGTCTGGATTGTCTGGTGGTGGTTCGTCCCTGACTATATCCCCTGTGTATGGTGGTCTACACCACGTGCAAGTAACTGAGTAACAGCCACTGCCATCACACGCAGCTACCAGTCTAGGTGCAGTGGGTGCCCTGCCTCTTCTTGTCAGGTTCTGTTCTGATTCTTGACCTGATACTGACTCGTCCCTGTGATGTTCTAATGCATGGTAGGCCCTGTATTGCTGTCGCCAGGGCTCTACCGCCTGTCTATCGCTGGGAGGCCTCTGCAGTGAATGTGGACCTGGGCGAATGTTTGGACTAGAGGAGCGTACTCTGGGCGGGCGTGTAGCTGCCCT
>NW_028151241.1:5000-17500 GCF_964638095.1 Poromitra crassiceps
CACACAGGGTGAAATTCGGTGCAGTGTGCGGCCGCATCTCCCTCCGCACCTGTGCTCCTCTTTTTCAGATTCATTTATTTAAAGAATGGGACTTTACACATTAATGAACAGTACAGCCGTACAGTAAATATGCCAGGTTGTAGCCCAAGGGCTAGTTTCCACCTGTAGTCCCATGGCAGGTTGATGTAGTCATGAAAGTGAAAGAAAAATTAATAATACAACAAAGATTAAAAGTACAGAAAGTTAGTAAAACCAAAAATGATTAAAACACACAGTTAACACCTTAAGTGCCATAGCCGAAATAATTCGTCTTACATAATCCAACGCTTAAGTGCCAGAGCCGAGTTTATTCGTCTTAGATCTTTTTCAGTGGTTTCCACTAGCTGGCGCCCTTGGGCAATATGTGAATGTGGATCCGACCTCTCCCGCTGCCCCGGAAGTACTCTAACAAAGATTTCTATATAGGGAAGGCGGGCTCTTTGATCAGCGGGTTGTGTAGGTAAGATTGAGCGAGTAGACAGAGACAGAATTACATAGCGATTTATATATAGAGAATTTCAGCAATTTAGCAATTTAGAGTCAGATTTAGAGCGAGTTGGTTAGCGTAGTTGATTTAGTTGTTAGTACAGTAGTAGTGTTTAGTATAGTCTTTATAAAGACTTTGTTTAGATAGATAGTTAGCGGTAGTTACAGTTAGTGTTCATTGTAGTTAGCTTAGCACATTTAGCGTTAGCGTCAGTTCATTTTAGTATTTAGCCTTTATTCTAGTTCAGTTTATTCTAGTTCAGTTTGATCGAGTTGGTAGCCGGTAGATTAGCCTTATTTCAGTTCAGTTTGAGCTAGTAGTAGCAGTAGTTTTATTTCAGTTCAGTTTTAGCTAGTCGTAGCAGTAGTTTTATTTCAGTTTAGTTGGGAGCGGGTGGCGTGTTTGTGCCATGCCGGCCAAACGCAAGCGGTCTTCGGCGGCTGCACGCAAGCGATCGGCCGATCAGAGATCACTGCTTGATTTCTTTTCCGTCCGAAACGAGCTTGTGCCGGAGACCGATTCCGAGGTCTCGGATGATGAACGGGGTGAGCCTCTGCATGTCGCGGCTGCGGCTGCAGGGCTCACGACTGAGTCCGAGTCGAGTGACCTCCAGTCTTCTCCAGACGCGGAGGATTCTGAGGAGGAGTGGGCCCCGTCGAGGAGCGAAGCTCCAGAGAGCAGTGGTAAGACGATGTTTGAGATGACTTGTGTAACTTGTGGAAATGTAATTACTATGACTATACAAAAGCCAGCAGTCAGTCAATTCATTTTACTTTTATTTCAGACTCTGAACAGTCTGAAGATGAGCCTGAGGCAGCCAGCTGTAGCGGTACTGGTGCTGCAGCCTCTGGTGCCAGGAAAATGGGTAAGAGCACACCTCAGAATCAGGTTTATTTTCACATCACAGGTTCCAGCCAGCATTCAGTACCACACATATAAAAAACACTATTTTATGGTAATTATGTATTTCTATAATTTGCAGATTGTGGCAGTGGAGCTGGAAGAGGGAAACGGCCTGCAGGTCCAGGCTGGAGTGGAGTTGACTGGGAGCCAACCCACATCCCCTTCACAGCTGAACCGGGTCATCATAGTGGTGGTGCTGCTGAACCAGTTGACTTTTTCCAGCTCTTCCTGGACGATGAGCTGCTGCAGGCTATTGTTGTCCAAACTAACTTGTATGCACACCAGTGCATCAGTCAGGTGAGCGAGGCTCTGCCACATTCGAGGCTTGGGAGGTGGAAGGACACTGATGTGGCAGAACTCAAGAGCTTCTTGGGACTATACTTCCTCACTGGGATCGTCCAGAAGCCTAAACTGGCCATGTACTGGACCACAAATGAACTGACTGCTACCCCCCACTTCCCCAGAACCATGTCTCGCAACCGCTTTCAGCTCCTGACACGATTCCTCCATTTCAGTGACAATTTTGATGTTGATGGTGCAGACAAGTTGTTCAAGGTCCGGCCAGTTCTGAACGACCTGTTAGCAAAGTTCAGAGACATGTTCACACCGAGTCAAAACATTAGCATTGATGAGGGGATGCTCCTGTGGCGTGGGCGGTTGGCCTTCAAAGTCTACAACCCCCAAAAACCCATAAAGTATGGGATCAAGTCCTACATCCTGTGTGACTCCCACACAGGTTACTGCCACAACATGAAGCCGTACTGTGGTGAGCGGGCCACCCTAGGCGAGACGGTGGAGTTCCTCCTCGGGGACTTGGCAGGGCAGGGGTACCATTTGTACATGGACAACTATTACAACTCTGTTGGAATGTGTGCACAGCTGCTGGAGTGTCAGACACATGTCTGTGGCACTCTGAGGAAGAACAGAGGCGAGCCACCTGCTACCATGGTCACCAACCACACCGTGAAGCTGGGGGAAACGGTCATGCGCCACAATGGTGGCACCATGGTTCTGGCCTGGCGAGATAAAAGAATCGTGAAAATGGTTTCCACGCTGCACGACGACACGATGGAGACGGTGCAGGTCAGGCAGAAAGGCAGCAGAGAGAGGGTCGCACACACAAAACCCAAGTGTGTGGCAGACTACAACAAGTACATGAATGGGGTCGACAGATTGGATCAGAACATTGCATACTATCCGTTTGCCAGGAAGACAGCCAGGTGGCCCTTCAAATTTGTCATGTACATGTTTCAGATCTCTTTTTATAACGCCTTTGTTCTGTACAAAGCTAAACACCCAGCTAAACGCCACAGAAAGTGTCAAACATTGCTGGATTTCATATTGAGTGTTGTCGGTGCATGGACCAGACCTGTGGTGGGGGGTGGCGGGGAGGAGGTGGGGGCTGGCGGGGAGGAGGTGGGGGCTGGCGGGGAGGAGGTGGGGGCTGGCGGGGAGGAGGTGGGGGCTGGCGGGGAGGAGGTGGGGGCTGGCGGGGAGGAGGTGGGGGCTGGCGGGGAGGAGGTGGGGGGTGGCGGGGAGGAGGTGGGGGCGGGGGGCAGTGACCAACCACCCCGGCGACCATACCTGGACCCTCAATGCAGGCTGGAGGTCAATCTAGCAGGCCATGTAATGGTCCTCATACCACCCACACTCAAAAAAGATACCCCAACGAGGAGGTGTAGCATGTGTGCAAAGAAAAAGGTTAGAAGAGAGTCACGCTACATGTGTGTCAAATGTGGGGTCTCATTACACAGGGGTAGCTGCTATGAGGAGTACCACTCAAACAAGAACCTTGCTCAGCGGAGCAGGCGCTGAGTAGGCATGGGTTGTAAAAAAAAAAAACCTGCCAGGGATTGTTTTTGCTCTTTGTTTGATTGTTTGCTAGCTAGCAGGAATACATAAAAAGTACCTGCTGATTTTCATGTAACTTTGTGGATGGGTGTAACATGGGCCAAGGAAGTACCCATTACATTTTGGAGCAGTTCTGGATTCGGTGTACGAGCCCAAACCGGTTTGATCACGAACTGAAAAAACCTATAAAAAAAAAAAACATGTAAAAAAAAAAAAAAGCTGAGTGACCTGTGGTCTGCTGTTGTTTTGTATTTATTTTGACATTTATTTATTTTATTATGGTATTATTCCTCCATTATTGAAAACAACTATTGTTCAGATGTCTGATGTCTCACTGATGCCAAAAATAAATGGTTAAAGTGACTGTTCTGGCTATTTGATTGAATTTCACAAAACTGCGATTATCTCAGCTTTCCTTCCCAGAGGCCAAAACCATGCTGTATTCAACGGCTAATATCTACATAACTACTAACTCTACAAACTAACTCTTTTAGACAGAGAAAGCACACATTCTATTAGTTGTTTTTAGATGATTGGTGTTCACGAAGTCATAACACAAAAGAATCCTCGGCTGTTTTAAAATGAGCCAGAATCGTCAAAAACACCCCTGGCACAACTTACCTACAGGAATGAAAACATGGCTGGCACCCAATGTGTTAATAGTACCAAAAAAAAAAAAAAAAAAAATTAATAGTATAAAAGGTTAGTGAAACCTAAAATAAATAAAATAAATAAAACACACAGAGCATGCTGCAAAACATGGCAAAAGATCTGTTAAGTATGTTAATTGTGATCACAATGTTGGTTTGATCTGAGCCATATTTTCAACTGGCCTTTGAAGGTGGCGAGACTCGGGCATTCTCTGATCGAGGGAGGTAAATTATTCCAGAGAGTGCTTCCCATGAAGGATAGGGTCTTCTGACTAAAGGAAGTTTTTCTAAAGGGGACCTCACAGACCTTGTTCGTAATGGCCCGGGTGACACGGGTCGAATTGGTGGTCGCACGATATTTGATAAAGTCAGCAAGAGGAGGCGGCGCCAGTCCATGTAGAACTTTGTATATTAGACAGGCAGAGGTGAAATTTCTAAAGTTCTCAAAACTTAGCATGCCATATTTACGTATGATATGGCAGTGGTGATGAGAAAAGGGTTTTTTATCTAGTATTTTCAGGGCTTTTTTATAGAGTAGTTCGGCTGGTTTGAGGATGGTTACTCCTGTCAGCGACCAGCTAGTTATACAATAGTTATACAATTGAAAGCATGCATGCATGCATGCATCGTTTGTGTATGTGTGTGTGTGTCTGTGTGTGTGTGTGTCTGCATGTGTGTGTATGTGTGTGTTGTGTGTGTGTGTGTGTGTGTGTGTTGTGTGTGTGTGTCTGCATGTGTGTGTGTGTGTGTCACTCTTCGCGCATGCATGCATAAGTGTGTCGTCGTGTGTGTGTGTGTGTGTGTGTGTGTGCGTGTGCCTTTTTGTGTGCGATTGTGCGTCTTTGTGTTTGTGTTGAGTGATTGTCCTTTTCACATGCAGCCAGTCACTGACTGCATACACAGCTCTTTGTGCAGACAAGCCCGCTGGGATCCTTATAAAAAGCAACCAGGACGCTCCTTCACAGCATTTACATTGACGTTTCTGCTCCGTCGGCTATGTCAGCCAGGAGGACACTCCTTCACATCTGCTCTCCTGCTCGGTGTTGTTGTCGACACCATGCCTAGAGCAGATCAGGTCCACCAGTCTTCTCCATCTGCATCGATCCAGTGTGATCCTGTGTGATCCAGTGACACTCCTTCACAGCATTTACATTTACGTTTCTGCTCCGTAGGCTATGTCAGCTGTTGGTGCTTATTCAGTGTTTCCCCTAGAAAATGTTTCAGGCCAGGAGGGATTTCGAAATGTACCTCGACCGCAACGGCGGGGGCCCTCGCTGGCGACGCTAAACTTTTAGCTAACCTGTTTGCATCTATGTTCGCAATGGCATCCCAAGTATCATCATACTATTATGCGATGCGATGTGAACTGTTGTATTATGGGATGTACGTTTCCCAGGCAACGACACACCTTGACACGTTTTGGAACAGCGCCGCACGCTGGCACAATGCTCCTAAAAGCAAATTGCTTATTGTTTTGCATGATTTGGCATCTTCTATTACTGTCAACACTGTCAACAACAGTATTGTTGTATTGTAATAATATGCCGTAAAGTTTTATTGACATTTTCCCCACATTTTTTTTTTTTTTTTTCTGGCCTGGCGGGCCTGCCAGGCCTGTAGAATGGTATGGGAAACACTGTTATAGATGTATAATGCAGTACTCTGTTGGTCCACTTGGTCTCTCTCTGATCCCGCCTCTCCTCACCTCATCAATAGAACAATGGTCATTAGGCTGATGGCGTCTGAAATGGTTAATTGATGGATCTGTACCCGAGCATCGCAGTCCCACAACTTTGGCTTCAGTATCAAAGAGCCACTTGCACACTTTGAGACTGAGTGTGGCTGGTGGAGTGACTCACAGTACAGTCGGCCTAATGAAGATATCAAGTAATGCTGTAGCCTATACTCCAATTGAGCAACCAAAGGCTGGGGAATAGCTACATAACTGGCTAGAGCTGGATTTGTTTTGACATTACCCATTTTATTTTACTTGACACACCGACGTATTTATATTGATGGAAAAGGTCTAAAAAAAGACATGTTGGGAGTTGAAGAAGCTGACAGATACTGAAAGAAAGAGTTATGAAGTTGAACAGGTTGTAATGACCTCTGCACGTCAAGGGCAACTTAAAATACAGCATATGTGCACGTGTGTGCGCACGTGTGTGTGTGTGTGTGTGTGTGTGCGTGTGTGTGTGTGTTTTTGTGCGCGTGCAAACACACACCCACACACACACACACACACACACACACACACACACAGCAGTAATGAAATCCGTTGCTGTCAGAAGGGCTTAGACCTGTTTCAGACGGTTTCCTTTATATTGCCTTTAATAAAAAGAGGATTAGCGCGTAGCAGCCAGAGCTATGATATAGAGGCATGATGGTGCTGACAGACAGTAGTAACAGAGCTATGATATAGAGGCACGATGGTGCTGACAGACAGTAGTAACAGAGCTATGATATAGAGGCACGATGGTGCTGACAGACAGTAGTAACACATGGAGCTGCTCTCTCTGTGTCTCTGTGGAGCTTTCTGATCGGCTCTGTCCATCTGAGACCTGCCTGCTTCTACTGCTTCTCTTCTTCTCCATCTCATCTTCAGGAAGGATAAGACCTCTGTGGCAATGTTTCCATGTTCTTCTTATTGCATGTCAATGCACTATATGAAGGGGTTGGTTGTGCCACCAAGCAGGACTGGGCAATTAACTGGAAATGATTAATTAATATCAATTATTATTATTATTATTTTTTTATATATTTTATTTTGTAGTTTTAGAGTTTTCAGAACATCAACAAACAAAAACAAACTCAGACACGGCAAAAAGAAAAGAAAGTGAGGAAAAAAAACATACATATACAAAAAACAAAAAACAATAACAACACATACATCAACACTCCAATATCACGATGTGGTGCCACCAGCCACACAAGGTGCTTACGTGCCCGCAAGAGACGCTATGTATTGGATCTCACACAAGGGGGACCCTGAAAGACCAGCCGGCGTTGTTACCCGTCGCCCCCCCTAACCTCGTCAAGGTACTGTAGGAATTCAATTAATTATTTAGTTCAATTAATGAATGTTAATTGATGAATACTTTACCCAATGTGCGCATTAATGAATGAACTGTCCAACAGTCACGTGCCCGTACAGTAAGTACAGTACAGTACAGTACAGTACAGACCTTGTCCGTGTAAAAAAAAAGGGTATAAAATAAATAATCGTCCAGTAATCGTAATCAAGGTAAAAGTTTGAAATATTGGTGATTTTGATTTGAAGTCATGTCGCCCAGCCCATAACCACCAAGGAACATCTGGGCCCCTTTTTTCCAATTCATGCTGAAGAGAGAAATTGGGTGGGCGTAGCACCCCCCCCACCCTAAAGGCGTAGCACCCCCCCACCCTAAATCAAATTGTCTGCTTAAAGTGATGACATCATGTGATGACATCATGATCCCTGGGGAACCTCAGAGACGTGTGTCATCAGACACACGTGTGCGCGTCCTGCAGCGATGCTAAACAAACATGACACCTCATCTCGCTTTCGCTTCTCCACGTTCTACAAAAAAAAGGCTTGTAGGTTTACGAAACTCCCCGAGGCCGCTTTTTGTTCTTATGCTAGTAAAAAGGCCATGGCCGACCCCACCATGCGTACATGCATTATTCATCCTCGCTCTACACGGCGATTATGAAATTGATCAGCAGCAGCTAGGTAGGTAAATGCATTACTGAGGATGTTTAATGATGTTGAATTAGCATAAGGGAAAGCCGTGTTGCGGTCGGCGCCGGCTCTCTTGCATAACTTGCACCGCGGCGACCCCGGCACAGCTATGTGTTTCTGCACGCGCTCATTTCCACTAGAGTAAAGAGAGGAGTCCCCCTCAGGCTAACTACACACCCAGCTAACTACACACCCAGCTAACGCTGTTTGGAGATGCACGCAGGGATGGTGTGTGTGTGCGTGTGTGTGTGTGCGTGTGCGTGTGCGTGTGCGTGTGCTAGGCGTGTCATTTCTTTTTTACAACCCACCTTTACACGCCTAGACACTGGCTGAACATTGATATGGTCCCTGTAAACTTGTTTATGAGAATACAACACATTTTTCTGGTCATATTCACATATTCTTCTTCTCATTGTTATATATAACTTATATATATCGATGTTTCTGTCTTTCCACCTCTTTCATATGTCGTATATTCTCATATCGTACATGTCCTGCGTTCATTCCTGTCTTTGTTTCAGGACAGTAACACTTAGACGTGTGTATATAAGTTCTGCTCTTGTTATTTTAGACATTCTTAATCGTTATTTGCTGCTTCAAAGGACCTCGATTTCCCAATGGGAATGATTCAAGTTTGACTGAAGTTACTGTATCATATTTTCATATTGTTTCCGAGAGCGTGCACCTGTGTTCTGAGAGCGTGCACGTGTGTTCTGAGAGCGTGAGAGGGTGCACGTGTGTTCTGAGAGCGTGCACGTGTGTTCTGAGAGCGTGAGAGCATGCACGTGTGTTCTGAGAGCGTGCACGTGTGTTCTGAGAGCGTGAGAGGGTGCACGTGTGTTCTGAGAGCGTGCACGTGTGTTCTGAGAGCGTGCATGTGTGTTCTGAGAGCGTGCACGTGTGTTCTGAGAGCGTGCACGTGTGTTCTGAGAGCGTGCACGTGTGTTCTGAGAGCGTGCACGTGTGTTCTGAGAGCGTGAGAGGGTGCACGTGTGTTCTGAGAGCGTGCACGTGTGTTCTGAGAGCGTGCATGTGTGTTTTGGCATCTGAGTCATCTCGCTTTTATTTTCGGAGCGCGCAGGCGGACCGGTACTCGCCCGCCCGGCTTTGTTCTCGATGGATGCTCCTGCATTTTCCATTCCGATCTTGGTTGTATTTTTGGTCTTCTCGCCCTCGCTGCAGCTCTCCATGCCTCTCCATGCCTCCCCAAGCCTGAGATGTTCTGCTGTTATTAGCTGTGATCTCTTGCCAGCAGGAAATCAGAGGGTAAAAGATCACAGAACGTTCTTCTCATTCTTCTCCGCTCGTCTTTTGTTCTCTGCTCGGGCTTTTGTTTAGCCGAGGAGGACAGGAGACAGTGAGGCGTACAGTCCAAATCTGTGGGGGAAACGAGGAGACATTATCGCCTTCTGATCTTGATATGATACAAATTGGTTTTGCTAGGATACCTGCAATATACCAGCTGTCTCTCCCCCCCCCCCGCCTCTCTAATCATCTGTCTCCCCCACATCTCCTCTCACCTCTCGTACACCCTGCCTGCACTCCTCCTCACCCCTCTCCTCCTCCCCCCTCTCCTCCTCCCCCTCTCCTCCCCCCTCTCCTCCTCCCCCCTCTCCTCCTCCCTCCTCCCCCCTCTCCTCCTCTCCTCACCCCCCCTCTCCTCCCTCCTCTCCTCCTCCCCCCTCTCCTTACCCCCCTCTCCTCCTCCCTCCTCTCCTCCCTCTCCTCCTCCCTCCTCTCCTCACCCCCCCTCTCCTCACCCCCCCTCTCCTCCTCCCCCCTCTCCTCCTCCCCCCTCTCCTCCTCCCTCCTCTCACCCCCCTCTCCTCCTCCCTCCTCTCCTCCTCCCCCTCTCCTCCTCCTCTCCTCCTCCCCCTCCTCCTCCCTCCTCTCCTCCTCCTCCTCTCCTCCTCCTCCTCTCTTCCTCCCTCCTCTCCTCCTCCCCCCTCTCCTCCTCCCTCCTCTCCTCCTCCCCCTCTCCTCCTCCCCCTCTCCTCCTCCTCCTCTCCTCCTCCCCCTTTCCTCCTCCCTCCTCTCCTCCTCCCCCCTCTCCTCCTCCCTCCTCTCCTCCCCCCCCCTCTCCTCTCTCCTCCTCCCCCCTCTCCTCCTCCCTCCTCTCCTCCTCCCTCCTCTCCCCTCTCCTCCTCCTCCTCTCCTCCTCCTCCTCTCTTCCTCCCTCCTCTCCTCCTCCCCCCTCTCCTCCTCCCTCCTCTCCTCCTCCCCCTCTCCTCCTCCCCCTCTCCTCCTCCTCCTCTCCTCCTCCCCCCTTTCCTCCTCCCTCCTCTCCTCCTCCCCCCTCTCCTCCTCCCTCCTCTCCTCCCCCCCCCTCTCCTCTCTCCTCCTCCCCCCTCTCCTCGGAGACGCCCATAAACAGGCAGCATAATGCTGTCGCTGCTCATTTCTCCACCCGCCCATAAAGCACGCTGACAGCCCAGCGTTCCCCCGCCAGATACTGTTGTCTTTGTTCATTTCTACCTGAGAGAGAGACGTGTGTATGACGAGGTGCCTACGCTTCTACCTGACGTGTTACAGTGTTGAAGTGTTGTGGGTGTCTTTTTCCTTTAGTGTATCTTACAGACGTGTTACAGTGTTGAAGTGTTGTGGGTGTCTTTTTCCTTTAGTGTATCTTACAGACGTGTTACAGTGTTGAAGTGTTGTGGGTGTCTTTTTCCTTTAGTGTATCTTTCAGACGTGTTACAGTGTTGAAGTGTTGTGGGTGTCTTTTTCCTTTAGTGTATCTTACAGACGTGTTACAGTGTTGAAGTGTTGTGGGTGTCTTTTTCCTTTAGTGTATCTTTCAGACGTGTTACAGTGTTGAAGTGTTGTGGGTGTCTTTTTCCTTTAGTGTATCTTTCAGACATGTTACAGTGTTGAAGTGTTGTGGGTGTCTTTTTCCTTTAGTGTATCTTACAGACGTGTTACAGTGTTGAAGTGTTGTGGGTGTCTTTTTCCTTTAGTGTATCTTTCAGACGTGTTACAGTGTTGAAGTGTTGTGGGTGTCTTTTTCCTTTAGTGTATCTTTCAGACGTGTTACAGTGTTGAAGTGTTGTGGGTGTCTTTTTCCTTTAGTGTATCTTTCAGACGTGTTACAGTGTTGAAGTGTTGTGGGTGTCTTTTTCCTTTAGTGTATCTTTCAGACGTGTTACAGTGTTGAAGTGTTGTGGGTGTCTTTTTCCTTTAGTGTATCTTTCAGACGTGTTACAGTGTTGAAGTGTTGTGGGTGTCTTTTTCCTTTAGTGTATCTTACAGACGTGTTACAGTGTTGAAGTGTTGTGGGTGTCTTTTTCCTTTAGTGTATCTTTCAGACGTGTTACAGTGTTGAAGTGTTGTGGGTGTCTTTTTCCTTTAGTGTATCTTTCAGACGTGTTACAGTGTTGAAGTGTTGTGGGTGTCTTTTTCCTTTAGTGTATCTTACAGACGTGTTACAGTGTTGAAGTGTTGTGGGTGTCTTTTTCCTTTAGTGTATCTTACAGACGTGTTACAGTGTTGAAGTGTTGTGGGTGTCTTTTTCCTTTAGTGTATCTTACAGACGTGTTACAGTGTTGAAGTGTTGTGGGTGTCTTTTTCCTTTAGTGTATCTTACAGACGTGTTACAGTGTTGAAGTGTTGTGGGTGTCTTTTTCCTTTAGTGTATCTTTCAGACGTGTTACAGTGTTGAAGTGTTGTGGGTGTCTTTTTCCTTTAGTGTATCTTTCAGACGTGTTACAGTGTTGAAGTGTTGTGGGTGTCTTTTTCCTTTAGTGTATCTTTCAGACATGTTACAGTGTTGAAGTGTTGTGGGTGTCTTTTTCCTTTAGTGTATCTTTCAGACATGTTACAGTGTTGAAGTGTTGTGGGTGTCTTTTTCCTTTAGTGTATCTTTCAGACGTGTTACAGTGTTGAAGTGTTGTGGGTGTCTTTTTCCTTTAGTGTATCTTACAGACGTGTTACAGTGTTGAAGTGTTGTGGGTGTCTTTTTCCTTTAGTGTATCTTACAGACGTGTTACAGTGTTGAAGTGTTGTGGGTGTCTTTTTCCTTTAGTGTATCTTTCAGACGTGTTACAGTGTTGAAGTGTTGTGGGTGTCTTTTTCCTTTAGTGTATCTTTCAGACATGTTACAGTGTTGAAGTGTTGTGGGTGTCTTTTTCCTTTAGTGTATCTTTCAGACGTGTTACAGTGTTGAAGTGTTGTGGGTGTCTTTTTCCTTTAGTGTATCTTTCAGACGTGTTACAGTGTTGAAGTGTTGTGGGTGTCTTTTTCCTTTAGTGTATCTTTCAGACGTGTTACAGTGTTGAAGTGTTGTGGGTGTCTTTTTCCTTTAGTGTATCTTTCAGACGTGTTACAGTGTTGAAGTGTTGTGGGTGTCTTTTTCCTTTAGTGTATCTTTCAGACGTGTTACAGTGTTGAAGTGTTGTGGGTGTCTTTTTCCTTTAGTGTATCTTTCAGACATGTTACAGTGTTGAAGTGTTGTGGGTGTCTTTTTCCTTTAGTGTATCTTTCAGACGTGTTACAGTGTTGAAGTGTTGTGGGTGTCTTTTTCCTTTAGTGTATCTTACAGACGTGTTACAGTGTTGAAGTGTTGTGGGTGTCTTTTTCCTTTAGTGTATCTTACAGACGTGTTACAGTGTTGAAGTGTTGTGGGTGTCTTTTTCCTTTAGTGTATCTTACAGACGTGTTACAGTGTTGAAGTGTTGTGGGTGTCTTTTTCCTTTATGCCTCCCACACACTAGAGGATAAAAGGCCCGATTTAATGCCCGATTCCCCTCGGGGGGGCGTGGCCCGATTCGAGGCTAGTCTCAACCGATTTTTTGTCAAAATAATTGTCAAGTGTCTGGTGTCAATAAATTATTGATTGAATCGGAGCCGGCCC